>NW_022741034.1:723145-728829 GCF_011630105.1 Anneissia japonica
ATGTTGTAAATAAACATGGCTGTCAAACACAATTGGGCATACTAAAGACTAGCATACAGTATTGACCCAAACTATTTAGCTTTTCTTATTAAGTAATATAATTGGTTAACCATGCTAATTAGAAAAACACAAACTTGACCATACTGAAGACTAGCATATTGACCCAAATTATTTAGCTTTTCTTATTAACTAATATAATTGGTTTTACCATGCTTAGAAAAAGATAATATCTTTTGAAAATGTTTCAATAGAATGAATGTACTGCTTTTTTACAGCATTTATTTAGAGAAATGTATAAAAGCATTTAAAAGACAATTTGCTGGAACAATTAATGTACAATCATAGTTTATAAATTAATAGTACAAAATATTTTTTTTATAACAGTTTTTTTAATTATCATTTATGCATACCTTATAAATATATAAATCAGTTTAATATAATAAGAACAAACAAATATGAGTTAAATAATATAAAAATGCCCTGAAATTCAGAATGCAATATTTTAAATTTACAATTTAATTAAATATTACAATTATTGATTAATGCTTTAATTCTTTTTTAATTACAATTAGTTTTCCATAACTTATAAAAATAAATTTAATATAATTAAAATACAAAAATATGAATATATATATACAATATGCTCTGAAACTCTGATTAAATATTTTAAATTTACAAATTACTATATTCAAATTAAAGAAAAAGTATAAAGAGTAAATACAATAATTTCATTATTTAGAACCTAACATTAATTGAACTATCAATTGAATCATCGAAAGTTGAAGCTGAAGCTACTTTATATACATAATACTAAAGGTAGGGAAGATATGATAGTCTCTCACACTAGCCTTCCCTATAGCAAAAATCTTAGTAGACATTAGCACAACCCATACCAAATAACCTAAGTAAGATCTTGTAGATCCAGTATTTATAGCACTATAGTTAATAGACACTAATAGATCTTAGTAGTTTTCTTTTCATTGAGAATAATACAAATTAATGCTTGCCTTAGTTGTTGGTCAATGTGTAACGATACTGAATGCTCAGAAAGCCTAAGTTCGCAAATGTTTGTGAGAAAATCTTGTGATTCAGGTGGGAATCAAACAAAGTGATTCTTATAATGCTTGCATCACAGCACTTTACAGTAAGCACTTATCATCCAAAGTTGTCACTTGGATGCATGCAACCTCCAATCTCATTAATATAATAACAAAATTATATCTATTGTTTATTAGGCCATGTAAAATAAAATAATTGGTTAGCATCCCCTCCCTACCATCAGAAAGGCCACCGACCAGATTTTTTTCAAACTCAATTTAATATAGGTTTTTTTACCACCCGTCCGCACGCTAGCCAGACCACTTGCAGTTCTATGCTGTAGCCACATGGCATTCATGACGCCAGTTGTGTTGGAGTGAATTGTGTGTGATTATATAGTCTGAGATAATTGCATTATGACTGTTATTTTAGGGAGATGTAAAAGAATAACATCTCCCTGGTTATTCATCGTAAAGTTTCTGCTTGCTATTGATGAATTATATAATTTCTTGTATGCAGTTTTGGTCTCTGTTGCTATTTTCTTTTTCTTTTTTTTTTTTTTGCTGGATAAGGATGCTAACCATTTTTTTTTTTTTTACATGGCCTTATTGTTATTGATGATAAAGATATGTTGTTGGTAGGCTGTCATTAGGTCAAGTGTTTGAATGTTCACTGTGCATACTGTATCACTTGTGGTTTTGGACAAGGCACACTTGAATCTGTCCCTCCCCACCCAATATCATAAATGGGTACCTGGAAGGATGTTGTGGTATTATTAATGAATTAGTCTTTGTGCACAAAATTACACCACAACAAGGTATATTTGCAAATTCACTGAACAAGAGTGAAAATGCTCTACGTTTCATAATGGCATCACTTGTATACCATTCATATAGCACAAATATCCATTTTCAAGAAACTGCCCAATGCGTTTGGATACCGTTTCACTTATATACAGTAATAGGCAATACCTGTACAGTATTATTATAATAATAATAGGCAGCTTTAAAAACTCACCCTTTTAATGTGTATTTTCTTAAATTTTTTTCTCCTGGCATTTTCATTTTTATTGTTAATAAGCGCATTGAGGCTTTTAACATAATGCGCTACAGTATACAAGCCAAAGTTATTATTATTGCTATATTATTATAATTATTATTATTATTATTATTATTATTATTATTATTATTATTATTATTAAAGAAAATACAAAAGTTTCAACAGTCATTTTGATATAGACATTTTATTACTATTTTGTGTAACTCGCACATACATGATGCAACACTCTGACAACATTGTCTAATGAGTAACGTAGAATAACATAGTATAATTAATGTCAAAACTGAGCATTTGCAGAACTACTCTGCTGCTTGTATATTACTTTAAACAGGCATAAATGAATATTGTCCTGGAATAACAAGTAACAGTACAATATTTACTGTGACTTTATTTTTATGAGAATTTAAATCAAATTGTACCGTGTATTTTAATAGTTATAATATAGACGGCTTAATATTTCAATGTCATTTAATAGTTAAAACTTTTAACATTGTTTGCATTGTGGTTTGCTACTGCTACTCTTCTTGGTCTATTGGAGATTACACTGATTCCTGCTGGGATATCTAATCCATCATCTTTATGATCTATTCGTTTAATAAAGACACCATTTTTATCAAATAATTGTAGTTTATGATTACTTGACACTATTATATTTTCATCCATATCCATGGTTACACCACAAGGAGCCCAAATTTTACCATCTTCCTTACCACAGCCAACAAGGATTCGCATAAACTTATCATTTGCATCAAACATTTGTATTCTACTATTGGCGAAGTCAGCAATGATCATATGACCTTCCTTGGTTAAAGTAACAACATTTGGTTTATTCATCTGACCTACTTCACTACCCTCTGAACCTATCTTACCTAGTAGTCTACCATCATCAACATTGAATTTAAACACACAGTGAGCCTCACTATCTGTTACATACAGGACTCCAGTTTTTTTGTTTACTGTCAATCCCCATGGATATTTCAATTTTCCTTTACCAAATGAGATGATTTCTTTAAATTTGTCATCACACATTACAACACATTTTCCTAAGAAATCACTGTACACCATGTGACCATCACACATTAGATGCATGCTATCGACCTGTACATTTTGTGGCACCTGTATCTTAGCAACAAATGAACCTGATTGATTGAACTTTAATATATCTTTACTAGCACTAGATACTAATATGCATCCATCTGTGTCTAACACTACATCTGTCACTTTATTTTCTTTCATATGTTCTTTATAATCTGATATGTTACCAATGGTATGTACAAGTCCCAATGCTTCCACCTTGATATTCACTGGAGATCCTTTGATGTGCGCCTCTCCCGCAATAATCTTCATTTGCCAGTCACCTTCCACATTGCATTTACCTGTTATTTTATACTCTCCATTTCCTTGATATTCTACCTCAGTGGCTGATTCTTCATGTGATGGGTTGCTTAGAGTTGCAGATAATTTACTTGCATCGCTCTCACTTAAGCTTGATACGGTTACTACAAATGTTTGTCCTTTTGTGACGGTAATTGCTTCATCATCTTGATCAACCTTGTATATTCCATCAACAGTTGTGATTTTACCAATGCATTCAGTATTCATTACCTCATCCAAGTGTGTAGATGGAATGAAAGTTGGTGTAATATTTTTTTTATGAAATGATTTATCAAAATCAGTTCCTAAAATCTCATCTCTGACAGTGTTGATAGTTGTCTTATGGTATTCAAGAGTTTCAGTTTCTTGTGGTTTGTTCATCATTGTACTGATTGAGGCCATCACATTATTAACTTTAGTCAGCTTTGTATCAATATTTTTAACTTGACTATCAACAACGTTTTTCTTTTCTTTGTATATTTCTTCAAAGTCTGAAATTAATTTTTTGCCTTTTTCTTTTATTTTATTAATAAGTGCCTTCTCCTTCACTTCAATAGCTTGCTTGCATAATTTTAGGTGATGTTCGAAGTCAGATCTGTCATTATTAATAACATCAAGTGTTCCTTTCAATTTGATTTGAATGCCTTGAGCTATATTCATAACCTCAGTAGCATTTTGGTTAAACTCATGGACAGCAGTTTTCATTGGTATCACATTATGATTATTTTGATAGCAACGAATTACATGCTTACAATCCTCACATGCTGATTTCTTGCATGTTGAGCAGTAAAATTCCAGTAAATTTTTCCCATGACTTGGACAAGATATTTGTTCATCTTTGCTGCCTTCTAATGTGTACGATGATTTGCCAGCAGCCATCTGTAAAGAATTAGAAGTTGAAGAACTGTACTCTCATTTTCATATGGCATTATGGGACCTTTTGAATGTTGGAGCGTATTGTGTCTTACCTGGTCAAATTGACAAATGCCAACAGTACTGTTTGTTGACATTTTATGGAGGGGGACAATTTGCTGTCCAAAAAGAATGTTTTATTTAGCTTTTTTTGCAAGATTAGGGATGACTAAATTAGGGCCATGTTGTGTTGCTCTCTGCAACTGACCGAAATTTTCCAGTCATACTAATTACCATCATCAACCGTCAACATCGCTTATTAGGGACTTTTCGATTTGAGTGGACGTGGACGGTTTTCACGTCCGCGTGAGTGGAAAATCCGAGCAGTCGACTGGTACTTGTCCACTGGTTATCTGAACGTTTCGATTTAAGTGAACGTCCATGTTGACACGTCAGTGAACTTATGACCTTGTGATCTGGGGTTTCCCCGTGTTCGCTCGCGCTATTCGAATACACTGGCCTTGGTATCTTACTCAATGGCAAATCTTCATCGGCTTCACGAATCCTTTAATTAATGGTATAACCATCTGGTATTCAGGGCAGGGAGTTGTAAAAACATAAATCTCCCTGTTGAGGGTGCACCTCTCCTTCTTTGTTCAATATAGGATTTTTTTTTTTGACAGATCACTGAAAAATTATTTCCTTTTTCCTGAATACGCCCGGCCTGACTGAAAGCTGGTGGCCTCGCCTACTAGCCTAGGCTTAGGCTCCCTTGGCCTAGCTAATAGGCTGATTAATTAATTACCTAATTATCCACTGAATTTGATCCACAATAATGGATAATTCTATAGTTTGCAAATAGGACATAACTTAACCGAAATGCTATTTACTTACATCCCCAGTAGAAGATAATTTTGCCAAATTAAGAAGCACCGCGACACCGTCCTCCATCACGAATCAAAAGTTTGCAGTGATATGACGTCATATGTGTACTTGTTATCTCAGAGAGCGAACGTCAAAACGCTGCTGAACACGTTCTCAAATTTGGCAGTCGTGTTATTCGACTTGACGCATGCGCAAGTCATCAAAACTACGTCATAGGTTATCAGTCGACATAGTGGACGTGCAAATCGAAAACTTCTTATTGACAGTTGTTGACAGTAATTAGTATGTCAACAACACTTGTTGACGGTATTTAGTTTTGTGTACGGTAATACTATTTACTGTCATTAACCATCATACAATAAGCGTCCTGTGATATACACAGGACATATGCAAATAGATTAATAATAGTACGGTATTCATAAATAAATAACAACAATAATAATGATAACAATGCCGTAGTAATAAAATAATAGTAA
>NW_022741034.1:728886-731332 GCF_011630105.1 Anneissia japonica
TGGTGTGGCTGACGTGGGCGTACACTCACGGCTTTGAAGCAGGTAAATTCATAAAAGATGTTTTTAAGTTTTATGTTATCACATGATCTTTGTAGTTGCCGAAAATCCCTGTTTAGAGAAATTGGTTGGCCCTTCATTTTGCCTATAATGGTGACGTGATAAGTTTTACTTATATAAAAGTGAAATTTCCTCAAATGTTCGCACCTCAGCCCCAACCAGATGAGGTGGGCGTGGTCACACGAAATTCACCCCCTCCCCTCCCAAACTTTCTAAAAACAGATCTGTGCCCTTGGTTATAATAATGGGATTTTTTTTAAAATACTGTATAGAAAAGGCCCAGATACAGTACACTATAATTACTGTAGTTTTGAAATTGAAATTATAGGATAAGATAACCCACTAACCCACTTAAGATTTGAGAGTGAAGAAAGAGTCTTCATGGCTCAGTGGAGTAATGCTGGGGGCCTTTTTGGGTACCGGTCACCAAATCCATTGTAAGATTTTAGATGTGCTTGTTTTTTAATCATGTTTGTCACGGTATTCTAAATGTTTTGAATGACAAAATAAATGATATATTAGTGGCGGATCCAGAAATTTGAAATAGACAGGGCCTAGGGAGGGAATTGAGGTGGAGCCTTCTCTAGCTTCCCCCCTACAGTCGATGTCATAGACACATTATGCTGTTATGCATCAATAATTCTTTTGAGTAAGGGTGCTAGATCAAGGACCATGTGGGTCCGGGCGTGCATACACCTGTCTCTTATACACATCTAGATGTGTATAAGAGACAGATATATATCCGACCGACGATCTTGAGTACTATAATTATTGTAAATAATACTCAGGCAATATTAATAAATGTACCTACTGCATCTAAAGCAAAGAACAACTTCTCGCACAAGTTATCTTCCCAACCATTTGCTGAATGTAGAACATTTAAAGCTTCTGGTATTATAGAATCCTCTGATATCCTGACAGGGATAAGTTTTCCAGTGCTATTTTCATCAAGCATTCTCTGAACAACAGATTGTGCCAGATAATTTGTACTACCAATTGCTGGTGATGGTGCAAATCCTACAACAACTTTCTTGCAAATATTAACTGGTTCTATCAAATTATCAAGTTTGTATTTTCCAGGAATCCACTCATTTCTGCTAATACACCGTATTCCTTGCCTCCTTTTCTCCAACTCAGTTATTGTCGTTTTCTCCCATTCAGCGTTGTCACTCATGACATAAAAGTCATATGCTTCATCTTAAAATTCAAAGAAAGAAAATTGAAAGTTCTCCCTACGGTATACATTGTTTACTGTACATATAAAATGTAACTTAATTTTGCCACCTAATGGCATTATTACCTTCAGATTGAATTGGGCCAGCTTCTGTTTTACTAGTGTCTGTCTCACCAGTCAGTGTGCTACCAGTCAACAGCAGCTCTCCTTGGATATCTGCTGTATAGATAACAATTCTCTTTAATGCTAGTATTTTTTTAAAGAAATTTTAAAAGCTAAACATTTTTACTTACAATTATATTTTAATATATTAATGTAGAAGACTTGTAATATTAGTCCAATAAATATATGAATATATAATGCAAGAGAAGGGGAGATATTATTCTCCTGAAGCAACTTAATCAAAATGTGGAGATATTCTCAATCAACAGCAGCAGTTCTATTCAGAACTATCTATGTGGTGTAACCGCAAGCAGTATTATTATTATTTTAATTTCATATGGTTTGAAATAGTATAATGTGATTAATGTGTGTGTAATATGTATTTGAAATGTCCTGAAAAAGGAAACAAATACTGGTTTATTTACAAATAACAACAATCACATTAGAGCTTTCTATTAGATGGATGTAGCATGAATAGAGTAATATGTTTTGATGTGGATTAGAATCCTATATGAAGTACACAAAAAACAAACAAAAAAAATTTCTTTATGAAGTAGCATGCTGTAGGCCTATACTGATATTCACTCATGCATTAAGGGGAGAAAATTCTGGTTTATTGCTCAAAAGGTGTCAAAATGTAAAGTTAAATGATTTTTTTCTTATTTTTAGAGTGCTGTAGATGTTGTGCTACAATGAAAAAGAAATTAAATGTCCCTTTAATAGGAGTTATTTGACCTTATGGCACACTCAAAAGTGTCCCCATCTCCTTAATTGGGATGTCCCTTTAATAGGGGTTGGCTGTAGTGTTAAAGATATATTTCCTCTCATTTCACGGAAAAGTGTCCCCTGAATATGTGTGTACCAAAGTAGGGGTTCTACTGTATTTTGAAAATTATGTACAGTAGAACCTCGTTTTTACGTACCCCAGTTATACGAACCCTCTGTTTTACGTACGCCTCGTATGGACGATGACGTCATCAAAAACCCCGAAAATATTCAAAACAAACGGCCCTTTTGAGAGCAACCATAAGTAAAAAGAATATAACAATAAAC
>NW_022741034.1:731593-741755 GCF_011630105.1 Anneissia japonica
TTTATTGAGCGTTACGTACGTATTAGGTCAAAGGTTACCACAAATTTAACAAAACCTCTATTTTACGAATCCCCCGATTTACGTACGCCCTCTGGTCCCGTACCGTACGTAAAATCGAGGTTCTACTGTATTTGAATAGTTTCAGTACATAGTGTACACACCAAAATTAATAATCGTCCCATCCGTAACATTTGAGGAGTTTTTTTTTACATTAATATGAAAAGTAATACTACAAAAAACTTGATATTCAATTTTCTCCTACAAAAAAACTACAAGTTAAATATTTTATCAACAAGTTTTATCAAATGCCCCATAAAGTACTGTACTAAACCTCCAATTATTTTTTGCAATATAATCATTACAATCTCAAATAGTTTCCTCTGGTTTCTGAATGTATGAACATGGAAAATTCTTGTGAGTCAAAAATAAAAAACAAACTTTCTAACATCTACAACCAACTTAGCAGTCCTGAAATTGCATTACCAGTCATTGTCTAATGAAGATCCACTGATAACAGATTGAAACATTACAAAAAGTATGTACTATCATTGGTTTACGCACAAGAGTTTTCTTTGTTCATGTGATCAGTCAGGGTAAGGAAAAATCAGTGCAAATGAAAGTGATGATGTCACCAATGATAAAAAATACTATAAAATATAGAATATACCTTTGTTGGGTTGCTCTATTGAAGCTGTTTTCTTAAGCTTTTTAGTTGGTCCTTTCTGTCCGAGATTTCTCTTTTTGGCTTCCATTTCTTTTTTTGGCTGACCTTAACTTTCTGTTTGGAAAATTGTGAAACATTCAATTTCAATTCAATTCATTTTTCTTTTTTTATGTACAACTTTTAAAGAAAAACATAAATATTCATTTCATTTCATTTCTTTAGGCACGAGGGCCAAAGATATGCCAATAAGTGAACTTAATCACTGTCCTACGTGGCATATCCATTTAACAACAGGGGACTTAATGGACCAGTACACCAGGGTAACCCCCTATTCTTCTCGAATGATGTACCGGGTTCAAGTGCACACGAGCCAAATGCGTACACTGGGCCTACAATTTAAAGTCCTTATCCGAGAAGACTTGTTCCACCACCGGAACCACTGGCGAGTGAGCCGTTCGAATCAGCGCCGATATTAGAGTTGAAGGTTACGGTGCCTCTGACTTAACCGCTCGACCAATCAACTCGCCAAAATTCAAGAAGCTTTATTGTCTGCTATGCATGTAAGTAAATTTATGTACAGAAAATTGGAAAACGAAGTGAAGATACTTTAAAAAGAGCAATATTTTAAAGATTTGTTAAAACTGGTAAAACCGTTAAAAATTATGGAATTAAAAATTATAGCCTTAGTTGCACTTGTACTAAAAAGATGGATACTATTTAATTAATATCTAAAGAGGCAAAAACCCAAAAAGCAAAAGCTTGTGAAGCGCTGCCTGGAAAAAAAAAAAGAAAGAAAACGTCAATAAATTGTAGAAATATTCTGTTAAAAAATTTAACTTAGTATAAAAAAACACTGTTATAAAATATCTGATTATAAATATAATTACCTGGGATAAAAACATGAACTTATATTTAGTTTTAAAGATTATTTAGTTTTCAAATTCATGACTGAGATATTAGATACTTTTTTAGATTTATTGAGAACAAATTTGTTGATGGGGATTGAATTAAATTGGTAGGTAGGCTGTTCCAAAGTTTGGAACCTGAAAACTGAATATTGTGTTGAATAGACAATGTTTTGTGTAAGGGAATATGTATTTTGTTTAGGGTTCGTGTATTATGGTTATGATAATCTTAATTGTATTCTAAACCAGAACCCTGCGGGTGTGTACGTTCCTTTGTACATAAACGCAGTTTAGAGGGATTTGTAGTCCAGTAATGGTTTCTAATGTTTTTACGTACACCTACACCCCCATACAGGTCCGTCCATCAAATGCTGTATATTTACATACCTGCCAACATTCGAATATCAAAAAGAGGGATGCTATTCATTGGTGACAAAAAATTTAGATGGCAATTATATCCTAATTCCTGTACAGTTGCTTTAAACAAAACAAGAGTAACTTAATTTCAAGTGTACTGTTTATTTACCTCACAACCAAGAAAAAATATGTAAGTTACATTTTAATCAGTAGGCTTACAGACTTCACTATGAAGGGCACGGTATGTTGCATGTTTCGCTGGATCTCATTGGAGTCATAACATCAATATTTATTCGAATGACACTTATAATCTCTGTTCAACATTTCCAGCTTGTGTGTCATTAAAGCACTTTAAGTTTTTGTTGTCATGCTAGGTCGAAGCTTGGTTTTGTTTTTTCGACAATAGAGAAAACTCCCTCAGTCACTACTGCTATAAAATATTACCATAGTTCCCCGGGTAGAATCCCACACGGACTTTACGCCCAACTTTGCGTACTCGAATTTCCCCGGGTGTTTTAATTTTTGGTGACCAATGTTAGTTTTAAGCAATTTTAAGAGTTTCAAGTCGGCAGAATTCGGAGACAATTCCTTTATTTTTTGAGCATTTGTTAAATTTATCAACCTAGGCCTAGGCCGACTTACCCAATCCTCAGACCCTGGGACTTCACCCCAGTTTCGCGTTCATGGGGATGGGATTATACCCGGGGAACTACGGACTAATATTCCCTTCATCAAACTGGCAAGTAGTGGATACTTCTTGCAATTAATTTTTTTTTTAAATTCTAAAAATAGGGACGTCCCTATTTTTTGGTGTTTTTGACATCGGAAATCGGGACGTCAATTTGAGATAACAAATTTTGAAGTATGATTAACATTTTCGGGTATCCAAAGCTGTCATGTCCTAAAAAGTTCCCACCTTAACCCAAAGCATGGTAGGGCTGGGGTGGTGTTGGGTTACACCACAAAATGTCCTTCATTTTTATTTTTTCACAATTTGTCAGATTTGCCACTGTTTGAACTTGACTGGTCAAACCACAGAACCAAAGTTGGCGGTTTTAGAAGTCAAACTTATCCATTTATCATCTACTAAAATAGTCTTCGTTGTTTGACATACCTCCATGGTTTGACCATGGACCTATTGGTTTGACAATAACAAATTTTCTTTCGTTCTTCAAAATCTGCTTAGTGACACGCATGCGTAATAAGTAGAATAGTTATCACATAACTACAACCACTGCTCTGCATACTGCATGTCACGCATGCGCTGTATGGTGGTAGGTAAAACGTGCCTCGGTCAATGATTTATCTTCTAGTTTGCAAAGAGTTAAGAATTCGGAATACTCATTTATTTTACATATTCAAGTATACATGACATGATTATGTTGTAAACCAGTAAAATTACACAGCAGTCGTAAACAAAAAACTTCATTATACTGACGACATATATGTTTTTCTGTGTTTAAAGAACAGTAACTGTGCACAATTTATTTTTTTCTGCACCACTTTCTTTTCGTTTTTTTATATATAGCCCTAGAGAAATTTCATTTCAACGATTGTAAATAGGCTATCAAACTAATGCCGCCAAAACTGTCAACTTTTGCTCTGTGGTTTATCAAGCCACAGACCTCTAAAGTCTAATTCCAGTAATGGAGGTCAGAATAGTAAGTTGTGTTTATATTGAATGCATTTATGCTACATATTCAATCGTTACAAATACTCTTGATTTTTATTTTGTCGCGGATTATTGTTTATTGATCTGTATGGTAGTCTTGCGGTAGACCAATATATTATTTATTTTAACAAGACTGACTGAATGCTGCTGTCGTCGTCGTGTTTTGTACGTATTGCCAGGGAGTTGTTATAGTGTATTGCACACCAACAGCAACGTCAATTGCCGTGTTCATCATGTGTAAAAGAAAAGGTAGGTAAGCACATTCGATTCAATACTATAATGTAAAATATTGTTCAGATCACGTTAATTTTTACTAAAACACACGTTACACCTACTAGACGACAAGCAGTAGTCGACTTACCACAACTACCTAAGTTCACGCTAGGGCCTAGACGTTCGCATAAACAACACAGACAACTTCTCTAGAGTAAACTGTATACTCTCGCGATAGAAAACAAAATTTCCACAAAATATTAAACATGTTTGATCCAATACCATTATGTAAAGACCGTGTTTGGTTAGATCACTTTTTTTTCATTTTTAATAACACGTGCACCTGCTACATTAACACGACAGAGGCCTAACCCTACCGACAATCCCGTAAACAATTGGTCAACTACACCAACAAGGTATGCATTATGGAGCTCGCTTACCCTCTCGCGATGAAAAACAAAATGTCGGCAAAGTTTTTCCGATGCATGCGCATATCGAAATTTTCTTCTAAAAACGACTCAAAAATGGTGGTGGGGGTATATGTTTTATCACGTACGTCCTACATTTCTCATCTAACATAAAAAACAAACAATTCTTGCACAACTACATGTCCACCAGTTACTATGAGGAAAACATTATACCCACCGTGAGGCACCGTTTAGGAGCCTATTCGTTTACAAACCCGCTGCTCACTTTGCTCACACACACACACACACACACATTTCATGTTCGAATTATCCCATTAGTTCCTTGTGAACTTAAGGTCACAAAGGAACTAATAAAATTGATGCTATTCCACATATGCCTCGGTTATAGATTGGTTGACAGACATGAAAGTACTGCAAGACACTTTTAATTTATTGAGACATTGAATTTTATTGGTACGAAATTTTCGGTAGCACCTGCTACCTTCTTTAGCGTATGAGTATCTAAAGATATATATTACAGCAAACAGTATACATGTTAACAATAGAGATAATGATGGATGTACCGTAGTTATTGCACATAAACAATGTAAGTCACCATGAATAGAGCCTTTAATGAAGCGGAACATTTTACAAGAATAGTGGATACTAATTTAGTGGGATTAAGATAATAAATTAAACCATTATGAAGAATAGCCATGAAAATAATAATAAATAAATCAAAATATAAAAAAAATATGTATAAATAGAGGCCTATGATAAATTACAGGAATGAAAAACGGGAACTACTAAAGAGTTATGTAACATTATTTTAGTGAATGTAAAGTCTGAAGCAACACCTAGTTCCTTATTAGCTCCTATTTTATGAGTCCTAAGTTTCAAAATCCATTTAATTTCAGCACATCTTCTTTCATTAAGTGATCTGAAGTTGTTATCTATAATGATACATCTCATATTATTAATGGTGTGCCTAGCTCCGTTAAAGTGTTTAGCTAAAAGAAGATTATAATTGTTTTTTATAGAGACTTGGAATCCTTTGTCTAAATGTGCAGCCACTCTCCCCGACATAACATACCCCTTTACATACGGTACACCATATGAGATATGATATTATGGGCATTGCAAGTGAGCGAAGGGGGTCTGATGGTGATTTTAGTGTTGGGTACACGGATGAGACTGTCTGTTATGAGGATATGGCAAATATTACAACTGGGTTTACCGCAAGGTTTGTAACCTGGTTGGGGACGGGAAGAGGAAAGATTGGAGAATGTGAGCAAAGATTTTAGGTTGGGGGTTGTCTTCTAGCCAATACGGAGGGTTCTTTGAAAGCTTCAATGTCAGGTATATTATTTTGGATAATTTTGAAGTCGTTTGGATAGGTGACTGAGTTAAGTACTGTGGGTGGAAACCATAGGGAGCCGCTGAGATAGGGTTTTGGGTTTGTATTGTAGAAGTTGATCTCAGGTTTTGTTGGATGTTTTGGCCAGGTATTACTTTATTATTTTGATGGGATATTTACTTTGTGCAAATTTGTTGACGAGCGTGCCAATGTGTTTGTCATGTTCTTCTACAGAGCAGCTTGGCTGTAGATGACCGAGTGTTTGATGCTGTCAGGGTGTGCACATATATATATATATATATATATATATAGAAAAATATGGAGACGATGGTAAATGAAAATACAGACATCGAAGGTAGACTTAATAAACTATTTGTTATTTTAGATATACACCCTTTATTATTATGTTAATGTGACAAGATGATCTGTCTAAGCTATTTGATTATGTCTTCACTTACACGCTGAAGATGGTTGTAGGAACAACCAAAATATATGTGAAACTTATAAATAAATCGTGTTTGGATTCAATATTTCGACATTAATTATGTCATCATCAGGAATATAAATTGAACGACTTCAATTTATAAATAAATATTTTTGTGTTCCTTAAAGTCTACCTTCAATGTCTGTATTTTCATTTACCATCGTCTCCATATTTTTCTATCTTACTTTGAACACACGTGCTTACCTATGTTATAATATATACATATATATATATATATATATACATATATACAATGTACATTTATATATATATATATATATATATATATATATATATAAAACTTCTGAATATATTTCATGTACTATGTAGGCCTAGCTAGGCCTACAAGCAAACTATAGTATATGAACATGCCAGAATTAGTATAATAAAGTATGTTGTTAATTAAAACACAAACAATATGATAAAAAGTTTCATTTTTCTAAATAATATGTTGTTAATAAAAACATAACAAAACGAAAATAACCAGGCCTAATAAATAACCCCGATGCGCTTTCGCAACTCCATTGGCGCTCCATACTGTATATGTGGCGATGTCAAGCAAAAACGGTCGGAAGTCGGAAAAACCGAATTTTTATTTAACACCATCAGCTGAATAATCACATTATAATAAATAAAACAGTGAAAAAATTATTAAATTCTGATACTTAGTTCTAAAGTTATACCGATTTATATAGCGAGAGGTTAGCAGTTACTGTTTTGAAGAAACGGCGATAAAACTGATGTTTATAACGCCCAGTCACTGGCAGTGCGCTCAGCGTGTGGCTCACTCACATGTGTTCGGTGTGTTCGATACTTCCTTAACAACGGAGGTGTTACCATTGACCGATTGAAATGAAATTTCGCAAAAACATTTTAAATAATGTATTTTATAACTGTACCAAGTTTCATGTACTTACATTCATTAATAAATGTGATATTACGGATTCAAATGTGATGTGTAAACAACCGGAAATCGAACACTGCGACCTTGAAACTAGTGCGTTAAACTATTACAGAACGCGTTTTATTTATCAAGTCTGTGTTATACAGTATAGCCCATTTTTCATGTACCTGTACTACCGAACTTTCTTGTGTAAAAGAAACAGTATTATCAAAGATACTAGAAATACAAGATAGAGTTCTCCACACAAAAAAAGTGTTCCACCGTGTTCCACCGAAATGCATGGTGGGAATACGAAAGCTGGGACGCCCCCTATAGCTGGATTTAAAAATCTTGTGCCACACTTTCGTTACCAAGTCGTCGCGTATTTTATTATCAATTCTCAACAAAGATACTAGATATAAAAACAAACTGGAAAGACACCCAGACAGTGACATCGGTGAATACATAACCTCCTTGGTGGCGGTAGAAATCGTTGCTATTATCCAAATAATACACAAAACAATTAAAGCATAATCATGAATCAGTAAAGGATATAAAATAACAATACAGGGCGGAATCGCATGGCCGGACGCACTCTTAGTGAAAAAGTTTTCCTCCATTAGTGGAAAAGGAAGGGCGCCTTTTGCGTCTGGATATACTTAGCAACAGAAGGGCGCCCTGTATGTTGGGCACAAAGTATAGGAAACTTGCATGGTTAAAAAGATGGGCGCCGCCTACGTTGGGCACGACTTCCGCCTCATTTTTACAATGCGAGAACTCTATCTTGTATTTCTAGTATCTTTGGTATTATTGTTTTATAATTATTACAGCAGTAAACAAGTAACTTCGAGTTTCGAGCTTCGATGAAAACATGTAACGCGCACTACTACCTTGCAGACGCTTCCAACGAAAACCCAAGCGACGCGGTCTTAGACACGCCCCAAAAATGGTCAGCTGACTGGATTATACCAATCAGCATGCGTGTTTCCGTTTGTTGCTAGGCCGCTTCCGAATTGTTTACAGTACCAAAACGACTGTTTTGATTGGTTAAACAATTTGTGAGGATGAACTGACCAATCAAAATTGTAGCTGACATTCTAAGCTTTCCAACGATATCAAACTTGACACGAGTTTGACCCCGGAACACGATTGAAAAAAACAGTAATTTCGTGAGTATTTTAACACGTTGACTGCCAGACCTTTTTTTAAGGTTCCTTCCCGTGTGCCAAAACAAGTTTACATGTACAAACATGCTTTTTTGAAATTTTATCTAGTCATATGTCATCAAAATGAAGAAATTGGCGGGAAAATATTAGGGGGCGAGTATACTCGTCGATGGCACTGTGATAGAACTTTTTACTGACTGTGCCAAATGCGAGTTATCTCGTCCGCTTTTTGCATGAATTGGTATATGTTCAAAGGGCGCCCCCACTTGTACCGCTCGAGTGTACTACCGGCAAAATAACACAACAGACATATATATGTCATTTGTACGTTATCGTCTAGGTGTATCTTCCCCGAACTACCAGCCGTTGAGTCTGTGGTCCTACATTGTATAATAAAGAAGTTATAAACGCTAGAATGTTTCCCCCGATTTGACGAGTATACTCGTTCCTGGCGCCCTCAGCAACACCCTGTGAGCGAGTATACTCGTCGCTGGCAGCCAACGTGTTAAACGATGATTTGCCTTCCATGGCTAGGTAGGCTATTTATTTCAAGTTAGAATGCAACGGCTGAGGCTATCGGCACTGCCGCAGTGCGGAAAAAGGCTGCTGCTTTCTATCGGCACTGCCGCAGTGCCAAATAAGCTCCTGTTTTCTATCGGCACTGCCGCAGTGCCAAATAAGCTCCTGTTTTCTATCGGCAGTGCCAAAAAAGCTTCTGTTTTCTATCGGCACTGCCGCTGCCGCAGTGCCAAATAGGTGCTGTCTTCTATCGGCACTGCCGCAGTGCCAAATAAGCTCCTGTTTTCTATCGGCACTGCCGCAGTGCCGAATAAGCTCCTGTTTTCTATCGGCACTGCCGCTGAGCAGCAGTGCGAAATATGTGCTGCCTTCTATCGGCACTGCCGCAGTGCCAAATAAGCTTCTGTTTTCTATCGGCACTGCCGCCGTAATTTATTATTTAACATATTTATTAAGCTTGCTAAGATTATAATTATAACATACAATTTCTGTTGACATTGCACCACTTTATTTATAGGACTCATAGGCCTACAATGTGGTCTGTTTTACTAGGCATTGGCCATAATTTAATGCTCTATCTGTCATAATTAAATTCAACATTCATACAGGAACTGGTTTTAGGTGTTTTATAACAACTTGACCGTGATTTTAGGGGCGCCTGAAGGAAAGTAAATTAGGCCAGAATTAAGAATTGTGACATAAGCCTGCTGACGGCATCCAGGACTTATATACAGTATTGGTATTCGCAATGGGTGACTGACGTCTTTTATATAGAATTCCCTTTACAATATTTACAATTTTCAGTTTTTATTCGTAGTCGTAAGTGACCGTTTAATAAACAAAAGAACAAACAGTTGTTACCGTATCGTAAATAATCCTGTATTAAATTATCATAATTATTTAAAGTATAACAATTTTTTCCGCAAGTATTTGGGATGGGTACGGGTAAAAACTTCAGTCCAGGCATAATTTTCAGCTTGCCGTTATTTAATTGCAATAATAATAATTATTATATATATAGGCCTATACATATACAAATATTAATATATATGAATACTACTGATATAATGAAGTATATAGTGAAGTAGTTAACTATGTCGTTTATATTTTTTTCTAATGCAACTTTGACTATGACATACTGTACCATCATAATAGTTTGTATTCGTAGTCGTAAGTGACCGTTTAATAAACAAAAGAACAAACAGTTGTTATCGCAAATAGTCCTGTATTAAATTATCGTAATTATTATTATTATAGTATAGTAATTTTTTCCGCGATACCATCATAATAGTTTTTTTAATACTTCAAAAAAGTTACCATTAAATTCCAAGTATATTTAATTTATACATCACTCCTTATCGTCATTAGCCCTGAACCTACAGGTAAAATTAACATTAAAAATGGCCTACAAAAACGACAGAGTGAAATTACAAACGGGGTGTGTCTCACACCTAATTGTATTACGCTAAACAATACAAAAAGTACAATATACAAGTGCAGTGAGGGCTTGCTTTTCTGAATCTAAAGTCTATGTC
>NW_022741034.1:742578-744453 GCF_011630105.1 Anneissia japonica
ATATATATGTATATGTATACATACATGTACAATCATTGTGAGTTGACTTGCTGAACATACATCATGCTCTATATATATATATTATTATATACATATACATATATATATACATATACATATATATATATATATATATATATATATATATATTTGCAAAACAAAGTACTTGTTTGTTTCACATTACGCTGGCATTTAATCGCATATATAACACATATGAGGAATTTCATTTGTTACGAAGAGTTTGGCCTAAACTCTCTGCATTCTATTTTTCCATTAAAATGCTATCATAATGTGTCTATTAACTGTGAAATTGCTCATATATGTTATATAAGGGGTATTGTTAAAGCCCGCAAACCCCGCACACTCTCCAAAAAAACACGGCAAAGCCCATCCAAACCCAGTGATAATGCTTGAATCACATAGTATAGGACTCGGTTTGGTGTCCCAATAACTCTACAAAGCGGTACAACTCAACGAACCCACAAAAAACCAAAAAGTGTGAAAATTGCTGTGTACTGCAAATGCCGCCTTCCAGATAACAGAGAAGAAAGAATGATCGAATGTTCAGCATGTAGACAGTGGTACCATCAGACATGCATGCAGGTGCCAAAAGAAGTTTTTAAGAATCAAAAATTAAGCAGGGAATGGTTGTGTAATTGCAGAAGTAATTAATACAACTGGATAGGATGAAATCATTTGCAAACAGGAGGTCAGTATATTTATCCTATTTTTTTTTGTTCTACCATCTTAATATAGGTATTTGTTAATGATTACCTGTTTATATCAACCTTTTTTCACTTTTGCATTGAGTTATTTATTTATTTTTGTTTTTGTTTTTTGGGGGGGGGCTCATGATGAGACAAGTTTTTTACTTCTAGTAATGATCCCAATGATGGTGGTTTATCATTGGTATTGTACTGTATACTATTATTATTTCCATCATTGAATAAATGTCATTTTGAATTGAGTACTCCAACTTTCTTATTTCAAATGATTTATCTGATGTATTTAAAGAAATTTAAATATTATTACTATAATTTATTTTTGTATCTTCTAAAGAACAGCCAGTAAGAACGTGATAAGGAAAAGTGATGCAGAAAGAAGATGAATACCACCTCACACCGACCAAAAAATACAGTAATAACAATAATATTATTATAATACTGAGATGAAATATTTGAATATTTTCATCTGTAGCGTGGAACTGTTTTGATCGTTAATAAACCAAACACAATGGAAGTCATGTTGATAACATCGACAAAAGCTTGCAGTAACTTAAAATCCATTGTGTTTTTGGTTTATTAAAACTGTTTACTACAATAATACTGAGATTATTATTAACAGTGCTTGAAGACCAAAAAGCTGCCTCAACCGGGATTCGAACCCGGGACCTTCTGCTGTCTGAGCAGATGTCATAACCAACTGGACCACTGAGGCGTCATTGGCAATTCAAATCAGATTAACTCATTTGTGCATGTGTAGTTGGCCAACACTAGTTCTGATTGCAAGGCAAATAATAGATCAATAAACACTCTACTTATCAGCATTTAACGACAAGACAGGATCTTTGGACATATTGTCCTATTTTAACTAATTCATAATACAATGCAGTGGTGGATTCAATAGGGGACCAGCTGGCCTGGGCCCCACTAATTTTTTCAAAATTGTAAAAAAATTGAGAAAAAAGAAAAATTGTTTTCCAATTCATCTATCAAAGTCCCTTTCTATGCCCCTCTATTTCAAATTCCTGGATCCACCACTGCAAAGTAGAGATCAAGCCCCATATATATATATATATATATATATATATATACATATACATATACATATACATATACATACACATATACATATACATACACATATACATACACA
>NW_022741034.1:747658-782960 GCF_011630105.1 Anneissia japonica
GTCAGTGTTTTAACGTGAACAAAATTAAACATTAATATATGTGTTTTTCCTAATTATTAAGATTGCTTAAATTGTTAATGTTACAATCAGATTTTATTCCATTCTGTAAGTGGCGGGTTTTCTCTGTTGAATAAGAGTACAGTGTGAAGAAATGTATACGACGATGAGACGATGATCAGAATTTTACTAAAATACACTGTGTACTTCATTTTAATCATATTGAAGAAAAAGGATGCAGAAACTGGAATATTTACATTTCATTTTAATTAAACAACTTGTAGCCGAGTTGACTGCAGCCGAACTTTTTTGTGGCCGAGTTCCTGACCTGCTCCCTCATAATAATTTTTCTAGGCCTACCTAGCCTATGCCTCATGAAAGGGTTGTCATCCAACTAAGAACAAGAAAAATTAACTGGTTTTCGATAACTTACAAGGTACTCATTTATCCTAAGCCTAGGTCTAGGTTAGCTAAATAAAGGTAGGTACTAGCCTAGGCCTACCGATGAATAGCCTAGCTAGGGGCCTGTGCCTTTGCCCTACTAGGCCTAGGCCCTAGTAGGCTAGAATGGCCTAGACTAGCTAGGCCTAGGGTGGCTAGGCCCTATCTCTCATTAAGGCCTAGGCCTAGGTGCCTAATCAATTAATGATACAATATTGTACTCAGCTATCGATTTAAGATCGATCACACCATCAATTCCGATTTTACAGCAAATTTTAGACTGCGGCAGTGCCGATAGAAAACAGGAGCTTTTTTGGCACTGCGGCAGTGCCGATAGAAGACAGGAGCTTTATCCGCACTGCGGCAGTGCCAAAACGGCACTGCGGCAGTGCCGATAGCCACTACCGAATGCAACATTGGTCTTACCTTTAATAGTGATATAATACTATAGGAGGCAATTCAAGAAAAACAAACATAGGCCCAGTCCTACCAAAAAAGTTAAACAACCACCGTTTATTTTAATTAGACCAAAATAAAAAGGAGAAAAAAACAAAGCAATGAGATAAAATACAGTACTAGTAGGCTACATACAGACAGTATCCCCGTTCCTGAAAATTTGATTTGGAAAACCCCATAGCCTGGACCCACCACTTGAAATCTGACACAGCTCTAGTTTAAGCGGTCGACAAAGGGAGTCACAAATATTATTTATAGGCTACATTTGTTATATTTCAGCTTGGAAATTATGAAATAACAAAATAATTATATAATAATATAGTCATTTTGTAAAGGCAAGATATCATACATTAAATATATTTGGATTAATCAACCTTCATTGAAATGGTAGATTCCAACAAAATGTCAGCGCCCTGTGTTTTTGCTTCCGCAAAAGTTAGAGGCTCAACTACTTTGAATTTGGCTGGAAATGTTAGCATGACTATTTTTAAATAACAAGTTTTACATGATTACATCCATGATGGGAAGTAGTGGTAGCAGCAGTAGAAGCGACAGCGATGATGAAACAACCAGTACTGATATTGTGAGTTCAAAACAATCAATAGTAATTTCGGACACCCAGGGCCTAGGCCTACATGCCAAGCAACCAAAAACGTATTCAAGAAGGAAGGGCCATCCTCTTTCCGTGGAACCTGATAGGCTAGACTATTACTACTAGGCAAGGCCTAGACACGGTCTTGGCCACTTCGATCGCCAGGATTGCGCCTGTCTATACCTAGACACTCAAGTATAACTGAGTAGTAATCTAATAGGCATTTAATTTCATTTATAATTTTTCTTGTAAGGTAAGCTTAAAAAAAAAAATCAGTTACAAATTGAAAAACAGTGCTGAACCTGAGTGAGGTGAGAAGGGAGTCCAAGAAAGAAGGTAAACCAAATGAATTACTATCAAAAGTTGGTTTTCCTGACACTGTTTCAAACAAAAACAGTCTCTAGGCACTACCAAAGAGTATAAATAGAACAAGAGAGCCAACAACTCTCATTGAGAGCGTAAAAAAACGATATGCCCTACGCAGCTAGTGTAGGACGCCAACTAACGCTTGCATGTTTTTTATTACCCAGTACACCACCGCGCACGCTCGGTTTGTCTGTTTATATGTCCTCCACAAGGTAGTGTACTTTTGTTTTCTGCTTACTGAGTTTATAGCGGGCGTACTTCTACCGCGCTGCGCAGCGCTGCACTGGGTAATAAAAAGAACATACAACTGTTAGTGGGCGTCCTACACAGGCGTGACGTTTTTACGAATGGGACTTTGCTCTCTTGTTCTATTTATACTCTTTGGCACTACTTGTAGTTAGGATATAGCTTATAAATAAATTAAAAATTCTTCAATTAAAATTTACTATAAAAATGTATACCGTCACACCAGAATGAAATTTATAAAATATACAGTATATTAATTAAAAATTTAAGGCCAATTGTTAGTAGTAGGGGGAAGTAAATGCTGCCATCATGTTGAATACAGGTTGTTCGATGATTATGGCATCATTTGAATTGATTTGTTGAAATTATTTTTTATTGTACAGTATATACGATAATCCTTATCGTATCATCCTCGTGTAATTACTTTTATTTCTTTTATTTCCAGTATGAAAAATTACTTTTTAGCTTTTTATTGTTATCGTTATCGATTGTTATCGTTATCGATCATTATCGACGGAACTGCATTTAATAGGCAATTTTAATGCCAACCTGGTCCAATGGAACAGTTTCGGCCTTGCGTGAAATTTAGTGTGACTACACTCTTCTTATGTTTGTCTTTAATTCAGGTATAACTATGATGAACAATTTATATTGTTCAACATCTTGGACGATGGTTTCCTCATCAGAACACCCCAGTTTTAGTTCCAGTCCAGTCTGGTTTTTTTTTGTTTTTTTTCCAAACTGTTTTTAATAATAGTTGCAATCATCGCAAACATTGGGAGTGCAGTTGTTGTTGAATTCAACATTTTTCTTCCTTACAGACCGTGGAAAGTTATCGTGTTGTTGCTTCTACTGCAAGTACAACAGGTAAACTGACAAATTTTTTTTAATTTTTTTTATAAGCGATTATTAAGTGGCCACTTTACAAGAACAAGTCCTTAAAGACTAGGAACCACTGACTTCCTTACTATACATATAGTAAGGAAGTCGGTGACTTTCACAGTTGAACCAGACCAACAATCCAACAGAAGTATTTACAAAGCTTTTCAAAATTAGAAAATTATTGCTGCGAAGCAGCCAATTCATATTCTTGACAGCAATTTGACCTCTGAAAGGTCATTGTTTGTCAAAAAACAAGTGCCTAAGACGACTAAAAAGCGGAGTTTCCTTCTTTCGTTCTGCTGGGTAAAATCAATTAATTTAGGCGACGTTTGTAGACTAACCTACTCGTACCAACGTCCGCATGTTCGCGCTCTCTAGGCCCTGTCTCTTATACACATCTAGATGTGTATAAGAGACAGTCATCGTTTCTATAGAATTAGGCAGTAGACACATGCTCACGCTGGGAGCCTATTTTTTAACATGATTCAGAAACCTGTCATTATGTTTTTTTAGCTTTTATATACCTCGCACAACTCGTTAACGTCTCTATCTATTGTCGTGACGTCATGGCTCACTGGCTCACACTTGCGATGTCTCGCACTTGTGATCAAATAACACGCTGGCTCGCACTTTGGCAACACTCTTTGGCAGTCAACTCGCCCCTAGAAAAACCGCCCTTGGAAACTTGCCCCATAAAAAAATGTACACTTCCTAGACCATGCAGTCTTCAAAATAATAATTGTAACCTTTGGTAATCAACTACATTTTCCACATACATAGAAATTTTTGAAACTTTATTAAAAAAAACCTAAACCATAATTGACCACTATAGACACTTTTTGACAAAAATAAAAAAATTACGACTTTGTTACCCAATGAGAAGTGTTTTAATATAGACAATGGGTCGTGTCCCATATTATTTGTTATATTTTTATTATTCATTATTTTCACTTGACTCGCATAAATAATTTTGTTCGAACAACATTTATATGCAGTTGTACTTTGCAGCACTTCACTTGCAATTTGCAATTTCTAGTATAGTTTTTATGAGACAGGCCGCATCTGGCATCAATACTGGTAAAGCCAGATGTTCACTGCGCTGTACAACGGTTGTACAGTCATCGTATGGCGAATCCTACTCTCTGCTTTCTGTGAGCGCCAGCCTACATAGCAGGACCTGCTCATTGTCGGTGTCTGAATGGATTGTCATTAAAAACGATCCATTGCGCTCATTGAGGCATTGCATTCTTGATGGAGTTGTGTCTGTCGACAACTGCCTTGAGCGTTGAGTGTCCGGCTTTAGTCTTTCAATTATAGGTCTTTACCGTCATCAGCTTGGTTTCTTTATAGTGTTTTTTCCCACAAATTAAAAAATATGGAACAAGACAAGTGAATAATAATGTAGAATCGAATGAATTTTAATGTCATGAATTCATGAAAATTGTCTTCCTTGTTACAAAGATATAAGTAAATAATAAATTTAAAAATCAAAAAATAAATTTAGCTATACAATGTCACAAAAATGCACAAAACGATGTAATACACAGGTACAGATAATATTGGCCTTATCGTAAAAACGCTTTGTTTTTGAGTCTCTAAACTTATTACAGTAGTTGTGATAAATGGCGTTCCTAATTTACTGGATGCTTTTACAACAACAGAGTTGTGAAGTAGGTGAGTGTCATCTGGTTTCAAATTTCTTATTAATGAAACTTTGTCACATAGTACAGTTAAGTCCTTGTAATTTTGTACCGATTATTTAGCTACTTTTTGTTTAACTTCATTTGTAAGTCTGTTATATAAGACAAAATACAAGAAAAGGTGTCTATCTGTCTGTCTTTTAGCAAGATTATGCAAAAACTAATGAATAGGTCTTGTTATAAAATTTAGTGACGCAAGAGATGATTAAAATTTTCAAAATAAATGTTAAAGTTCAATGTCATGGAAATTCAGTTTTTTACCCGCGATCATAAACAAAAAATGATAAAATCGCCCCTTTTATTCAGGGACAGGGCGGAGGTATGCTGCATCACTGAGGAAAATACTGTGCCTGTATACTACAAGTGATTCCATTATTTTCTTGAGGGTTTGGCGCAGCAGAAAATATTGTGCCTGAATATGCTCTAGTTTTTTCTGTGTTTTTTTTCAGATGTGGATCACAATCCCAAAGACTTCACCCTTGGTATGTTGTTTAGTCATTCTACTTTGAGAGAAGCAGCATCTAAAATCAGGTTTGTGTTAAATGTATTTTAATATTTTATATTTATATACAGTAATTATTATTATTTATAGTAAATATTATTTTTATTATATAAATATTTTAAGCACTATCAATTCTTTCTTTAATAATAATAATAGAATTAGGAGAGAACATTTCCTCCCCCTGCAAATCCATTTCTATAAATTTTATTTCCCAAACCTAATTTTAAACCTCCACCCCAACCCAGCTTCCACCCCAAAACCAAACCTCACCCACCCCCTCGACCATCGGTCATACCTACTTTGACACTCCCTGTAAATTCCATATTGAGATATTTTTAACACACACAAACACATACACAAACTTACACAATTGAAAACATATCTCCTGGCAGAGATAATAATAATACTTGAGCGCATTTTGCTAAAACCCTCAATATGTTTAAATCTGGGATTAAGCAAAATATAAATTAAAAAGATTTTTGAGTAGTTGTTTGTATGCGTTGATGTTAGTTGCTTGTCAAATTTCCTTTGTATTTTTTATCTTATTATATTTTTATATCATGAAATTTACAGTATTTGTATGTAACTTAATTTTTTACACTTTTTGAAATATTCTTATATATATATTAGCAATTTAAAGTTGTACCATTTTAAAATACTTAATGATATTTTTACTCGCACGGATAAGCGCCTGGGCGCTTAAAATATTTGTTGCCCTTTTTGAGGGGCGCTTATTGAAACGGGACGCTTACGAAAACAGATTGTAAATTGAGGGGGCATTTATGGAAATATATGAAAATTTAGGGGTTCTTCTGGGAACATGGGAAATTTAATGGGCGATTTTTGAATGAAAAAATTATATAACAACCGAAAACCGAAGATTACGAATGGTTCTTGTGCAAAAATGATAATCGTCCAGAGAGCATGGCTCGAGACAAGAATTGACTGAGTTTCAGCAGCAGATGAATAGTTGTGGTGGTGTATATAAGCTTGTTGGCCATCTGCCGATTGAGATTAGCAGGATCATTGGAGGGCTTCTTGCAAACTCGCATGAAAACGTGCCAAAGGTGCAAATTGTCGGGAAAAGAAAAAGAGAAGTAGACAAATGTAAGAAGAGGAAATTTGGAAAGATACTGTCCATGGGAGCTCTCATCTGTCCATGAGAAAATATCCTCATTTTGAAATTGACATAAGAAGAAAATATGAATCCACTCCGCAGCTCAAATCAGGATTAGTTAGATTATCGTTTGCTAAAAAAATCAATCACAAATAATGCTTTAAAAAATAAACACCAAGGGGAGCTTATTTCATGTTTGGGGGAGGGACGCTTATTCAAGAGGAACGCTTATTTAAACGGTGCGCTTATTCGCATGAGTATGGTATCTGAATTCTGTATTCTGTACAATAGTTTTTTTATTATTTTCATAAAGACTATTAATAATAAATAATAATAATATATTAATATGAACAAATTATGTTTTTTATTTATAATATTAATGAAAAAATAAAATAATTTTTGTCATTTGTAATATTATGAAAATTATATATTTTTGTGTTAGTACTAGTAGTTTTTTATAAAGGCTATTATTATTAATAAATATATTAATAATACTTATATAAAAAATTTTTTTTTGTACAGTATATATGAATTATTAATGTAGTCAATTTTGTCATTTGTAATATTGTAAATATTATTTTATTTTCTAATAGTATTTTTAATTTAATGTAATCATATGTATTATTGTTTTTAATAATTTTAATATTTTTTTCCTCCATTAAGGGATGATATACCAGAAACTGTAGTTCAGCAGCACCATGGCAACCTAGTTCGCTTTCTAAATGAGAGAGTCTACTGCAGCGAGGTAACTACTAAGCTCAGTCCGGATTATAACATTTTCTTTGACAAAAAATTTGTCCTATGCCCATATATAGTCATGTACCTATATATGGCAATGGTGTGATGTCATGATGACCATATTTGGGCATGTTTTTTTAAATAAAATTTGATAGTTTGGTTAGTGCTTAAGCATTGACCAATGGGCTTAAGTGATAAATTATTGAATTGGAATTCTTTATTCTTTATTGATCTTCAACTAGCAGCCAAAAGGCTGAATTACAGGAGATTTACAAATTACAGTAATATTTACGTTCAAATTTAACAGAGCAATTAAAAAAACATTAAAACAGGAGAACATTAAAATATGGTAGGTTAAAAATAAACATATATTATAAAGAATAAAATTGTTAAATACAATAATGATACTGAATAATAGTGATACAAGTAATAGTGATTACATTTACAATTATGTTCAGGCTAATAGCCTATTCTCTTTCCTGGCAATGATGTTATCTTGAATGACGAATGAATATTATTTCTTGCCTTTTTTTCAGACTCATGTTACACTGTCTCAGTTTTGTGATTTTCTGCACCAGAGGGGTGTTGGCAGAGAAGAATGTGTTCAGGTAGGAATCATACTATTTAGTATAATTTTTTTTTTTCACTCTTCCAGATCTTTGATTTTATCTTTATGTCCATCAGCCTAATTTTATCTTCATTTCCCAATTCTCCCAGATTGACCTTTAGTTTCCAGGAATTTTAGTTTATCTTCTAGTCTCCAGGAAATTCGAGATTTTCTCCTGGAATTTTAATTTCTCTTGGATTTTAACAATTAGTGCTAAGCAAAATTTTCCCATTCTAATGCATTATATTTGGCAGTCATAGGATTTAATGAACGTTCTGGGTGGCAATAACATATTAACAGTTATCCAAATCATAGCAATGAATTTGTACTCATGTGTCCTTAAACACACGTTTTAGCTACTGCAAGCATCGAAAACATCTCTCTGACCATCATAACAAATTTTCCAGGAATTATGATCCAGATTCTATCTTCATTTTCCGCAGGCCTTTGATCAATTCGATGCTGATGACGAGGGACAAGCAGAAGTTCAGACTATGTTGGATGCTCTTCGGACATCAAACGGCGCCTGCCTCCAAGGCGACCTCAACTACTCAATCCGTGCTTTACAAGCATGTACCCTTATCCCTAGTTTGATTGATATTTACTCCAGAGGGTGTAAGAACAGTCTACAGCATGGCAAAAGGCTGTTGAAGGTAAATTTCAGTAGGGAGGTTTCGCAAGCTTACGAAAACAACCAATACAGCTACATCGTCAAATGTTTAGTCAATCCAACAAGAGTAGCAAATCTGTCGCAATGTAGGCCATCATTGCCAAATGCATGAATCAACGATCATATTCACTCGTATATGTAATTTCAAGAATGTTTAAGGCTCAAATGAAGTTAATGAAGATGACATATTCATTATCGTTTTTCTAAAGTTGCGAATATTCTCTACTGTCTAATGTGTGGATACTAATTATATGTTGATTAAAAAAAAACAACAATTAAATAGTTCAAGACAATAAGTACTATACCACTTACTTCTATCCAAAGTCAAGCATTCAAATTCAAAAATTACACCATTTAAAATATTACTCAAGACCTATGTTTGTTTGTTTTTAAAATATTGACTTTATTTTATGTCTGTGATTTGTGAAAAAAAGGCACTTTATAAGTGAAATTATTATTATTATTATTATTGGTATTATTATTATTATTATTATTATTATTATTATTGTTATTATTATTATTATTATTATTATTATTATTATTATTGTATGGATATAATAAAGAAAATGGATGTTATTTGGCAAATACTATTTTTTCCCTTTTAGTTATGTGAAGTTCATAAATTTTTATATTTTCACTTGTGAATCTTAATATAGTTAATACCATTGTCAATTAAAAATAGGGAAAAAATGGAGAGGACTAAACATGTATAAGGCTACATTAAATGGCCCCACCCTGCAGGAAGACTGACCTTACCCGGTGGTAGGCCTAAAAATTGATTGGAGAGCCAAAGTAAATTTTTTATTTAACACTTGGGGCCACACCCAAAATTGTATGTTTCTAGTGCGCTTCCAAAAAACCTTCATTCATTGCTTTTACATTGGTTGATGCTGGTTTATGCTTAGTAATTGATATTAATTTTTAGAGATGATTGGTGTTGGTTGGCGAACAGCACACATAGAGTTTTTAATTCATTTTCGAAGGCCACAAAAAATCACTTGTGCCCTTACCCAATTATGATCCAAAATCACCTGCCGTTATTATAAAGTATTTAGTGCGCTTTAGGTAATCTATGTCTGTATGTATTTTTTTAGTATGTTCTGAAAAACCGAGCTGTTAGTACCAATTTCCCATTCCCTATCCTTGAGGGATTCAACAACACTTGTTCTATGCGACTGTCGGTCCTCAAGAACCACTTTGATCGTCAAAAGGGTAACGGTAAGTAGTTGGTATATCAGAATATGTCTGTAATCATATAACTCCTTTCAAACTGCAAGCAAAAACTTTAGACACAACCTGGATTGGTGGACACTGTATTTATAATCCAAACATTTAGACATGGATTGGATTTGAATAGCTTGCCTTCAAATCCCAGGGTCCAATTCCTGTCAGTGTTGCAGGATGTTTTTCACAACCAAAACAACTCCACTCCTTAAACCTCATATTGAGATTTAGTTTGTGTAAAGCAAAGTGTGTGTTTTGTCTTGTGAAAGGAATTGTAGGACAGCGATATGTTCACTGTTGACAATCTCTTGTCTGTGTGTTGTGTGCCTAAATAAATAAAATGGAATTTTGGACTTGCTAAAATAAACTAACAATTGGCAAAATAGCCCCTGAAACAAATTAGAATTGGCTGTTCTGGTGTTTGTATAGAAACATCATGAACTGTTGAGTTTTATGCTGTTTAAAAGTCTCTCGGACTGCCTATACAAGGTATATGGATATTTAGATTATTTTTTATGGAAGTTGTGATTGAAAGGTACAATTGGTTTATCTAGGTATATCATTCATAGACTATATCACTCTTCTTTCTCCAAATATCAAATTTAGTTGCTAAAGAACTGGCTGATGCAACTGGGAAAGAAGTTCGACAGATAACTCGATGCTTCAAAACGATTCAAGTATCGACTAACAACAGAGATGTCGGAAGGTAATTGGCTGTGTCTTTTAATGTTGATTCTAGAATTTTTTTAGGCAGTGGCTCTTGTTATTTCGGGCAAATATTTGGAATTTTTCGGCTATATAATAATGAATAATAATTTTTATCTTTGCATTGTTTAGTTCTAAATAGATGCCTTGCTTTGTAAAAGTTTGACTTTTTATGTGTATTCAAAATATATGTAAAGCCCTTTTGTTCTGAAATAGCCGCAGTATGCCCACCTATGTTATGGTAGCTAGCCTAAATATTGGGAGGTTAGGAGACTGCTAGTAAAAATCAGGAGCAACTTACCAAAATCTGGAGCTCTAAGCTATAAAATAGAGGCTAAAATACATAATGCCAGACTAGAAATTGTGAAATCACGAAAATAAAAGGCGGCAAAATATTCCAAATTATAAAATCGTGAAACAAAAGGGTATTTACAGTTTTGTTTTATATTTATGTACCATTGGCCCCGAAGTAGTACAGTGCTGTTGATTATTAGATCAACACATAAAAAACGAAAATGTAGTTTACAAAAATTAACTTATTATATTTTTTCAGACTCACAGACAACAACACCTCAACTTACTGGCAATCGGATGGAGCCACAGGTTCACACTGGATCCGCCTTCGACTTAAAAATGATGTTGTACTCCAGTATCTGTCAATATATGTCAACAGAGCGGATCAGAGTTACATGCCACACCATGTTTCTGTCTTGACGGGTCGCACCCCTTCCACACTCCAAGAGGTCAAAGATTTGCGAATACAAGGGTTAGTCTTTAGGATTTTTTTTTTGTAGAGATAATATCAGTGTTTGGTTTTTTGTAATTCAAGATTTATTTAATCTCTTTGATAGTGCACCCAAGAACAATATAAAATATAAACAAATGAAAGCAAACAGAAGGTTCGAAAACAGCTTACACTAAAAACTAAATACCGGTAAAATAACTTAACATTAAAACAAAACCATTTAAATTATTGTAATGAAATGAAACACGCACAGCTACACAAAAACCTGTACAATAATCATTTAAAACTACCAGATGTAAAATTTTATTTCGCAAAGGCCTGTGTTTAAATTTAACCAAGCTTCCATGCAATCTTCTAAATGAAGTGAGTTTGATCAAGCTTTTAATTAAAGAGCCACTTCTGAAAAGTTGCATTTGTCTAGGCGGTATGACTCAAAACTAGGTTTGTATTTTTATCTAATGTAGTCATTCAGGGACGACTTTTTTTGAGCAAGATCAAACCAGTTTGATTTATAATATATATTATTCCTTTGTTTAAAACTATTAGATTGAAACTATCTAATAAATAACAAATCTTCTTTTAATATTATTTAACCATTGCCTTTTAGAAACATCTTCAAATATAGCTTCAAAAAGTCATTTCATATGTTAGGATCAATGCCAACTGGTTTAGATCATGCCATTTAAAAAATTATGTCAGTTTTTTTTTTATTTTGCAGGCATGCAATGAATGAAGTAGTTCTTATACAGAATGCTCGCATCACAGCGCCATACGTGCAGATAAATATTCTAAGATGTCACTCAGATGGATGCGATACCAGGATCCACGGACTTAAGGCACTAGGATTTAGGTAACATTTGAACCCTTATAGGAATAATTTACACGATACTAACCATTAGTAATGATAATTAATAATTTCCTTATGAAGCTTTTAAACATACAGCTGTTTAAAAAAACAATTTTTGAGAAATCAGCCTTCAAAGTTTATGATTTCAGGCATTTCTCAGTTAGAAATTTTCACCGAATTGTTAAAAATTGTTGTTTTAACATTGGAAATGGGGAAATAACAGCATATAATGATGTATAGATATTAAGGTTAATTTAGTGCAATAAAATAGATTTCAAAAATGTTGACATCTCTGAAACACGAATTGCGATGAGTGACTGGTTTCCTTATCTTTGCCACATATTAGCATAAAGAATAGTACTTAATGATAATGGTCACAGTGCTAATGATAATGTTAATAATATTATTACCGGTATTAATAATAAATAAAAATTATAATGAATGAGTTGTTCTTACTTTTTAGGGTTGTACAGAGTCCAAAAGTCAGCGTCAAAGATGCCTCGGCTGTTTGGTATTTCTCCGTCTTGGCATCCACAGCGACAGCCACCATGCCAATAGCACCTCATCTCCGAGATAGTATTATAGAGCACACAAGGTAAGCCCACTAGTTTTTTAATATTTTATCTTTTTAAAATTGTTACGACAGAAATATTTAGAAAACAGTTTCTGTGTTGCGCTAATAATCTTGAAGAATATTCATCCATTAAGCTTTGTCCAGATTATCATTTTTTCCATATATAGTCATGATGTGCCTGTATATGGTCATGGTGTGATGTCATCATGACCATATTTAGGCATGTTTTTGTGAAATATAATTTTTATATTCTGGACAGGCCTTATTTGAGGGATTTTATTTTGTTTGTATTTTTTAATTGGAAATTTAATAACTTATTTAAATATACAGAGTATTGTATTTAATTGTGTTAGTGTATTATCCAGACATTCAGTCTGTGTATTAGGCTTGAAGTCTTTGCTTTTTATTAGCCTCACCAAAGGAGCGAAGCTCCGCGGAGGCTATTGTTTTTACCTTTGTTCTTCATGCCGTTGTTGTCGTCTTCTCTGTTGGCCATTTGTTTGTTACCACAATAACTAAAGTTTGGTAAGTCCGATTGGTTTCAAACTTGGCAAAATGCAAGATGGTAATAAGAAGACGGAGCCTATTGTTTTTCGTACATGTGTGAATATGCTAATTGCTCATTTGCATAATTAATATTTCACTAATTAGTAATTTCGGAAGTTTACTACGATAACTAAAGTTTGGTAAGTCCAATTAGTTTCATACTTTGCACAATACAAGATATTACTAAGAAGACGGAGCCTATTGTTTTTGGTATATGTGTGAACAGCTAATTGCTCATTCGCATAATTAATATTTCACTAATTAGTAATTTAGGCTATTTACTACGATAATTAGAGTTTGGTAAGTCCAATTAGCTTCATACTTTGCACAATACAAGATATTAGTAAGAAGATGGATCCTATCATGTGTGTGAACAGCTAATTGCTCATTTGCATGAATAACATTTCACTAATCATGTAATTTAAGCTAATTACCACTAAAATTTGGTAAGTCTGATTTGTTTCAAACTCCTACAATTTTCAGAGAAAAATTACACAAAGGGGGTGGCTATGGTCTTACTGCACAGCTTAAAAAAAGCATATCTAGTTATTTTTTTTTAATTTCAGGATTGCCCTCAGCCATATGCAGCCCCTGTCTTTGAGTTCAGCCTCAGCTGAGCGGCCATCTTATTTAAGTGGTCCCGTCCTCGATCAGCTGGAAACTTTCATTGGCACTGTGTCTCGAGATCTTTGTTCTGGTGATATTGATGATAAAGGATTCATCGTAGCTCTGGAACTAGCGTTAGCTCGCGGCAATGTGGCTGGCATTCTACATGCCCTTGAATATGCCCTTGGTGAGTAGTAAATAAAAGTACCACATTAAAGTACAAGTATCTAGCTTGCTGTGTTTAGCTTTGATTAAAAAAATGTCGGCTTGTTGGCAGTAGTGGCGCCAGCCTGTCCAACAGACCTAGACTCTGTCATCCGATGCCACGACTAGGTTGTCAGATCAAAAACAAAAATAATTATAATTTGCCTATCAAAATAACTTTATTTTAATTGCTAATCTCTAATATTATGGTCTAAAAGCAGAATTTAGACCATACTAAGCCATAAGAACTCTTATCATCAACGCTACTAGGGTCGTCGACTGAGGCTCTAGTTGGCGATGGGTTCAGACTCTTCCGTCAAACATGTCAGACATCTTGTTGGATAATCTCTGGCTCCACCGCTGCTTATTAGCTGATATTCAGTTTTCTACAAACATTTATTTTCGCAATTAAGTTGATCCATAGAATGTATTTAAAGTAAAACTATCATAATGTTAATTAGTTTTCTGTATATTTGAGAAAGAAAAATATGTGGTGATATTATAAAAATTATATTTTATTATTACTTAGATAATCACAAATTGGAGTTCCCTGTTGGAAGAATGCTAAAGACATTGAATTCTGTAAGAGACACTTTACTCAAGAAACACTGTAAGTAAAACTTAGCCTCATCAATTCATGTATTTATAACCTTATTATCTTGCCTGTCTACATCATAATTATATTTTTGTTTTTATTATGTTGTTATTATATAGTTGCTATTGCTATTGTTGGGTTTCTTTGATTTTGTTGAGAGAACTTTACTCTACATGTACCAATGAATTTCCTTTTGGACGTAATAAAATATATCGTATTATATCATATTATTACTTCAGTTGGTATTGTTGTTCCTTTTGTTATTACTATACTTGCTATTGTTATAGTGTATATTAAGAATAATAACAACAAAACAAACTTCATCCATGAAATATCCTAACTTTTATAGCCTTATTATCTTACCTCCACCATATTTTATGTATATATATGTTGTTAATTGTGTGTATATATAGAGTTACTATTGTTTGTTGTTAATTGTGTGTATATATAGAGTTACTATTGTTATTACTCTTATCATTTTATCCCAGCTTACATTTCCGAGAAAACCCAGGTGAACATGTTCTTTGGTAGAGGAACACCTGTACAATTAACGAAAGTCAGAATCAAGGTAAGAGTAAAATCAGTGAAGAAATTGAAACAATATGTTTAAGGTACAAGATAAAAGATAAAATATATTGCCGCCAGATGAAATCAACAAAGAAATTACAATGCTCGCAAAAAGAACAATTCCAAGAAAAACCCATAAAAATTGGCCAAGGGGGGAAAAAAAGGGGAAAAAATCAACATCAAAATTCCATCAAAAAGCACAGAAAATTTTAAAATTATAGAAGGCCTACAAAATTTTAAGATAATGAAAAATATTAAAAGGGAACAAAAAAGGGTAACATATTTTTAAAATGAAGGAACTACTTAAGAGGAAAAGTCATATAATAATTATTATTATTAATTTATTATTTTTAATTATAATAACAACAACAATAATAATCAATTATATAGCTTTATACTTGTATGTTTATTTTATTATTTTATTTAGGCACAAAATACATGTGCCAAGGATTGTCAGTAGCAAATATATCACTGTCCTACTTGTAGATGACATTTCCCTACACAAGACAAACATAAAATACAATACGATGCTTTACACAAACTTAATCTCAATATGAGATTTAGGGAGTGGAGTTGTTTTGCTCGTGAGAAGCATCCTGCAACACTGACAGGAATTGAACCCAGGACCCTGGAATTGGAAGGCAAGCACCTTAACCACCAAGCTATTCAAAACCACTCACCTATTCAACTCCATTCATCTATTAAACTCCACACTGTAAATGTTCTTATATATTTAGTTGTGGTATATGTACAATTTCTATAAATATGTTGTTATTGCTTTTTCATCAGGCTAGTAAGGGTGACATTGCACCAAGAGCAGGACTTGTATTTGTTTACAATGACAGGTAAGGCAATTTGTCCTTATTTCTTTGACAAAAAAACTGTTCCATGTCCATATATAGTCATTATGTATCTATATATGGCAATGATGGGATGTCATCATGACCATATTTAGTCATGTTTTTGTTGAATAAAATTTGATAGTTTGGTTAGTGCTTAAGCATAGACCAATGGGCTTAAGTGATTTTGAGTCTAAACGTTAAGTTTTCTTCATGTATTATCAAACAACAGTATATATTATTTATATTTCTGTGTTTATATTATTTCTATGAACCTTTGAAGAAACATTTCATGTAAAATATTTGCGACAGCACTTATACTATCCATGCTTGGTGTTTAAGGTACTCGGCTTCTTATTCCAGAGTCCAGTGTTCAAATCTGTGACATCACAACCTCTCATGGTTTTTAGGGAATCATTCTGTCTTTAATTTGGCAAGTCACTCATTGTTGAATGAAAATGAAATGAATAAATACATATTTTATTACTATTAACAGTGAAGGTTTTGATCAACAACGTCATATCGACCGCTTTTCAGTTTACAATAATTTCACTGACACAGAGTACAAGATATTGAATGGCATCAGGTAATATGTAAATCACTGTCTTATTTTCAGCTTGCACATTAACATACTAATTATTATATATTTTTTATGTCAGTATATGATACTGCTTGACTAAACAGCACATATATATGATTAAAAAGTTTCGTGGTCAGGGACCATGTTCTGTGCATTTTTTGCTCTACCATTCTTCTGGTGTGCTCCACCCATTATGTATACCCACTTTATATTACAAAGCTAAATATGGCAGAAGCAAATAAGCATTCTTTTGATCGCCTGTAAATGTCCACACACATCCTGAACAGCGCCACCATTCCAGAATTGTCTGGACCAGCATCCTGTCCCCGTCTGATGGTGGCAAATGTATTGATAGTCATATCCACACTATCAAAAATCCAGATAATCAAATTTAATTTGACAAAAACATGTGACATACCTAAATATGGTCATGATGACATCACATCATGACCATATATAGGCACATCATGACTGTATGTGGGCATACAACAGTTTTTCATCCAGATTATCAAATTTTCTTTGACAAAAAAATGTTGTATATATACATATAGTCATGATGTGCCTATATATGGTCATGATGTGATGTCATCATGACGATATTTAGGCCTATATATGGTCATGATGTGATGTCATCATGACCATATTTGGGCAAGTCACATGTTTTTTGTAAAATTAAATTTGATGGTTTGGCAGGGCTTGAGAGTGCACTACAATACTTTTGACAACTCTATGGTACTACTGAACTTTCTTTGACCAAAACGAAACCTATAATGCATTGTATTGTGTTAATTTTAATTCATTGTTTTTTCTAATTTTAGATCAGCATCTATTGGTGGACTGCCTGATAATCCTATAGCTTATTTTGCATTCGATGATGACTGGTAATTATTATACAGATGTTTCAATACTGGAAGGTGGTTTGTCGCACTGACGATTATTCTTGGGGTGGGGGGATGCTGCTTAGTTACCCCCAGCCTGTACTATTGATAGGCTATGAAGTGGCTCACGTTTCAGCCCTGTGTGCGAGTATTCATTGGCTTATAAATTAATTAAATTAGAATATTGTGGTCGTCTGTTGTCAGTATTAATAGTAAAATCAGGCCTGACATACCAAGGTAAATAAGAAATTAACAAACTTTAATTTTCAAGAATTTTTTCATGTTGTGTTTTTATCAATCATTACTATTCCAAAGTCTTTTCTGGACTGCTTTTGTTTTATTTTTAATACTAATGTAATATTAGATAGGCACCATAATGATTTTTTTTAAATAATTTTTTTTAAAGGAATGAAATTGAGGTACCAATGGACGTCTGTCACACTGGACGCTACGTTTTGATCAAATTTCTTGGAGCACGCTCAGAAAGTGCTGAAAAACTTGGCATTATTGGCATCAAGTTCAGCGGCTACATACGAAAAGATTCAATGTTGGAAAATGTTAACCTGGTAATATGTTAAATTTGAGCAAACTTTTCTAAAGTTTAATTTTGCTACAACTAACTATCTTGTCGTTTTGCTTGTGTATGACTCTGTCAGAGGTTAATGATCATAAATATTCAAGTCATACAAGCCATTTTGTGGGCATCCATAAAATTGAATAAAAAATGCTTTTAGATGTTGAATTCATATGTGCAATGTTATGTAATAGTATAAAGCGTACAATAGTTTATGTGCATTGACCTTTGACATACACACGTACTCATGAAACTATATGGCAACTAAATGCAATATAGCATATTTATTTCTCACATGGCAGTTTTAGTTACATTACTCTGCTACTGTGCACCACAGTTTTACAAAAAGTAGAAACAGTCGTAACTACTGATTTTGGTAAAGCGGAAACCCCCGATAGAAATGTGAATGCGCATGCAAATGAACTGATGCTTTCAATTTGTGCAAATGAATTTCGCCTAGTGGAAAACAGCCTAGTGGAAAACAGCGGGATGGAGCATATAGAGATATTTAGTTTAGAGTTTTGAGAGATAGGTGGTGGCTGTGTCATTGTGAATATGGTATAGAAGTAAAGCCACAACATTTACACTAGATACGATTATGACTGGATAACAACATATCATTCCGTAGTTTCTATACTTCAACACTGCACGCATCTGTATCGTGTTGTCATGTCGTAATCGTGTTTTCTCTAAATGTGGCTTAAGCCTATTTAATATGTAATTCTCTGTTCAAGAGGCAGCCAATGTAGATTCTTAAGTACAGGTGTGATATGGCTGTGTTTCTTTGTGAGGGTGAAGCATTTTCTCTTTTAAATACATTACAATTTTTATGTTTTGTAGTCTGAAATCGCTCCATTGAAGCCAGATTCAGAGGCTCCTGTGAAAACAGAGACAATATTTGTTCGTATCTTGCATTTTCTTAGCAGCATTGGGCAGGATCTGGTTAGTTGTCATTTTTTTACTTTTTATCAATTAATTCAATTTGAGCTTTTTTTTCAGGATATTACCATTTATTCACCAGCTATGTGTTGATATGTATTGAAGATAGTGTTTATGTTGATAATATATTGATTGTTGAGTATGTATTGGAAAAATATTAAATATGTATTGATTTTTTACTGTCTATTTATAATAATATAGGAGATGATTCGACGTAAAGATATTGCTTGCCGTGGCAGTCTGATTGAACTTGAAGGTGTCACAACCAAAATGATATTCAAACATTATGAGAAGTTGCTCAGGTATAAGTATGAACAGATAAACTACTTTATATTGAATTGATAATGATAAATGATTGATAATTATGAGGATGATAACTATAATGAGAATAAGGATAAAAATGATGATTAAAATGATGAGCTTGTTTATTATTATTATTATTATTATTATTATGAGGATAATGATGATGAGGATAATATTTTAAGGGTCATGATATGATCAAAGAGTATAGAATTGCTAGAGGTCTGACACGGTTTCATTTGCACGTAATCCTATATCAAAAAGCACTGCCACGAAGGGGCATGTTCTTAAAAAACGAGTTTAGAGCAAAATCTGTTTGAATTCTAATAAGAAGCCCCCTATCTCATACTGTTTTTAAACGTTCATTGCGTGCATACAAAGTCGGAGCCGTCAAACCTCTTCCAATTCTATACGCTTTGATGTGATTGATAACAATTACAATGATAATAATTGAATAATGAGGATATGATAATGATAATGGTTAATTATACAAATAAAGAATGTTTATGTGGTGAATGGAACAGTCAATCTTTCAACGAATGAAAATATTCTTTCCATTGCACGAATAATAAACATTCATTGTTTTATAACACACCTAAATAGATCGGTTTGGCCTACCCAGCCTGGCCCTAGTCTGGGCTTGTCTATCCTTGGTGCAAAACCTACCTAGGGCTAGGCTAGAAATCTGTCAACGCAGTTCGGAAAATAAGGCCCAAATTTTGCACAACTTTGGGCTAGTTTTTGAGGTATCACCCATGCAATTAGAATACTTTACAGCTGTTTACAGTAAGCAAAATCTCTGATAAATTACACACCGCTAAGACGAGTTCAGCAAGAAGTAGTCTTATAAGTTTAGTGGTTATAGGTGATAACCTCTACTTCAATTCATGGATTTTAACCTTCCGGAAAAAGTCAGTCATGCGTCTTTTTAACCACTCAAGGTTGAAGTCATTTAGTATCCATAGGCAACGTGCAGTGGACGGAAAAAATGCACGATGGAACAAAATTTCAACGATGACCAATGAAATGGGAAAAAGTGGTACGAATTCAACCAATCAAATGACTGGGATCTATTTAGGTGTGTTGTAAAATTATAATATTTATAGTAAAATAATGATGAAAGCTGTTGATGCTGAGGGTACTGATAACGTTCGATAGTGATAACATTACAAATAATTGTTATTTAATTTTTTTGCAGCCATGAAAAGTGGAAATACAGTCAGATTCTAATGATTCGCATGCTCCACTCATTTATACCCCATCTGACGAAACAGAACATCAAGGACAACCTTAAAGACAAAGATGCACTTGCCAATGCAGAGAAGGTTAGCATTTAAGATTTTGATGATATATTTGGCAAATGCCTAGATTATTTTTTTGTAAGAGTAATTGATAATTTCATAGTTTACATATTCAATATCAAAACAGAAATTAAAAAAGAAAATTAATACAGTAGTAGTAGAAACAGATTGCCTTGCCTTATTTGGTTTTACTGGCATAGTTTTTACACAAATTAGGTCAAATACATGATTCAGAAATCGTCACGCAAAGCTCTCACATCATCTCGGTCCTCATTGTTTTGTGGTTGAGATTCGAAATTTATGTAATTTATACGTTGATCATTGTAGCCAGGACTAGAATTGACAAGTGCATTATGAGTTATTCTTCTACAATTTATAATATATATTTGAAAATTAGTGCATGAATACTAAAAGTGTACAATATGCCAGAATAAATAAATAATTTTTTTTTCCCCCAAGCCTTCTACTGATGCAGCGACTAACAATGATGAAAATGATGAAGATAAAGAGGTTATCAAATCATTTTTCAAGATGCTGTGTGACATCATTAATGAAACACCAAAAGATGCACCAGAGCCGGCCGGACTCCTCCGGGAGGCTGCAGTGGAAGCAGTAATAGATGGTACAAAACATATTGTAAAACCAAACAAAGCAAGGAGTCACATGTCCTGGTGACAGTGAATCTCCTGCTTTTGTTTCTCCCAGGCAATTAGGCCAAATGAATAAATAATAATAATAATAATATTAATTATAAAAATATTTATGGCACATGGACTTATGTTGTTAATGTTACTGGTCGCAAAAGATTGTACTTTGCATTTCATAATATTTCTGATTTTTTTTTACACACTCTAGGAGCTGCTGTGTTCTTCCCAAATAAGGATGAGCGAAAGAAGAAACTGTTTACAATGATGAATGCAGAATGGGTCAGTTAACAATTATAATGGACCTTTCTCCCAAGCCCGCCCCTTGGATATGGTTGTTAAGGTCCCGCAAAATGATAATGTTGAAATGTACAGAAACATGTGCATTTATTGGACAACATGTGTGCTTGTTAAACACACATGTATTTCTGGCCCTCTTCTGATAGATCAGTTATTAGATTTGATTGATCATTTATTGATTTATTCATTTAATATTATTGTTATTTTAAAATTATATTTTTTTTATATACAAATTCAATTCTCTTCTTAGTAGCAGTGTTAAATGTAAAACAAAAATATAATTTTAAATTGTTTGATAAAGCTTTCTAGAAAAAACTTCATAGAAATTTTGCATCACATATGTAATTTGAATTGCACTTAATCTAAATGATTTTTTATACTTTCTATGTGTGTTTTTTCTTTGCCTGTTGAATCAGGCTTATCATTGTTATTTGCTTGTCATTTTCAATCTTATTGTTTCAATTTCTTTAGATTGATGACAAGCCAGCAACTAGTCTTGTTTTCCAGTCACTCTGTAACTACTTCAGTTCTGTTGACCCCACAGGACTCCTTGATCTGCCATCCGATCCACCAAAAATTAAAATTTGAGTTTATCTTTATAATTTACTGGTGGTTAAAATTTGTATTATAAAATTGCAGTTAACCAAGTGTTTGGAAACATAGTGAGTATTCTGTACAATGACATGTCAGGTATGGTAGAACATCACACATGGAATTTTGCTGAAATAGCATTTGCAGTACCCGCTGCTACTTGGGTATCTTATTCAACATTATTCATTAAGCGCAAGTTTGGTGTTTTAGTGGTTATGACACCAGGCTAGCTATCTGGAGGTCATGGGTTCCACTCCCACTAGAATCACCAGCAATTTTTTTTCGCTAGTATCGGGGAACGTACTGTGTATTCGGTACAATAACATGTCAGGTAGTTCAACACATCACTCCTAGAATATGTTTGAAGCTACTCATAATACTATTAACTAAAAATTTTTTTTTTTTCAGGACTTTGATTTCACAACAACCTTAAATGTAATGGAAACACTTCTTATGGTGTCTCTAAAAGAGGTTTGTAAACTCATGATTGATTTTCTTTTTACTAGGCTGTGAATTGAATATTTATAAAACAGAGTTGAGATGGCTACACCTGCAATTTTTCAATACACATTAAAAGAATAGCAATGAACCCTTTAAAAAAAAAAAAAAAGCTACTACATCCAATATAACTCCGCCATGTCTAAAATGCTTTGATGAGCCATGCAGGTGTAATTATTGGGCTTGGCCTCTAATTTTATTTCAGAAATTGAAAAATTGCAATTCCATCCCATTCCAGATTCTTATCCTTTATGATTATACCTTGATTACAATGTTCCAGTTTGACGATTATTATGTTTATCTTGTGAATCTATTCTAATTACTGTGAATGTATAAACAGCCCTAGATATTTTAATCTGTCTGTTGACTTTATCACATTTAACCCATGACGGAAATGAAGAAAGATATAATGGAAGTAATTGACAGTAAAAGGACAGTAAATAATGCAAATGATGTTATTAACATGTCATGGAATTCATTTATTTCTGTAGTTTATTCGAATGACTGAGGAGGGTAATGATGCGAGTGTTGCTAAGGAGTCGTACGTTAGCAGCCTGCTCAATGCCTTGCAAGGTAGCCTAGTTTTATGGTGTAGAAGCAGACTACAGGCTGGAGAAGGCCATCAAGATACCGCCAAAAATATCATCTGCCAATGTGAGTATTCAAATCAGAATTGCCATTCTCACATGTGTTTATATGTGGTAGGCTTAGTTCAGACTAGGTGGATAATCCCGGCTCAACTCGCAGGGTTTATCCACCCGCCATTCTGAACTAGGTGGCTTATCTCAAGGCGGGCTGTGTTCCTATAGTAACTAGGCCTGGCGCGCCACCGTGTTTAACTTTTCTAAGCTGGACTTTAATTATTGCGGGGAGCTTGCATTGACTTCAGGTGACGAAATGACCAATCAGCATTCAATTACGTACGCTGTGAGCGAGCGTACAAATTCTCGCCTGGCTACACCCATTAGTCTGAACGCCCGGCAAAGTTAAGCCGGGCTTAACATTGAGCCGGGCTTAACTCAAGCCTGGCTTATCTCCAATTCTGAACGTAGCCTTTATATGTTTTATTCACACATGTGTTTATATCACAATTACTGATTAACATGCGTTTAATGTACTTGGAATTCTGGTTGGTGCGATTCTGATGTAGTGTGTAATTAAAGAAAATTGTTATAACATGCCAATTAAAATTTTCTCATTCTTCTTTAAAGCCCTATGTCAAAACATGTGACATGTATAAGGCACATCATGGCTATATATGGACATACAACCTTTTTTTTTTGTCAAATTTCAGTGGTTCAGTACAAACATTGTGTTTTTTTTTGGTTTTTTTTCTAGATGTCAACAGCCACTGCAAATGCATTAAGGAAGCATTTGAGGTTATTTCTGAAACCAATGATCCTGACATATTCAAGAAGGTTGAGTCATCGTTCATTGCTACAACATTTCGTCAGCTGGTGAGAAAAATAATTATGATTATAGTTATGATTTATGATTATTTTAATGTTGTCCTTCCAATTATTTTGAAATATAGAATTTATTACTCATTAATTTAATCTTTAACAACAATGATGTTAATGGTTGTCATTAGGATTGTTTTGTTCTTTCGTTAATAATATTTGTAAATGTTTTATACCAACCTGTGATTGATGCATAAACATGATCATGTTATTAGTTCAAAGAAATCATTTTCTTTTATAGATTTTGTGTCTGAAACTTGTCGCAAGTGATATCACTAATCTTAGCTTATCCCAAGATATTCTTGAAATATCTGGCAAGCTCAAGGACCTAGAGATTAGTGCACAACATATTGAGGTATATACAGTCTATTTTGTTATTACTTACCAGGATAAACCGACTAATTGTCATTGTTCTTGAAACGTAACACCCCTTCAAAAAAGAATGGATTAGTCTGACCCAGGCATCCATGGCGTTGGTTGTTCAGATCCATCTGTGTAGGTAAGTTTTCTGGTTTTTGAACAATTAGTCGGTTTATCCAGGTAAGTATTCACAAAATCTGATTGACTGATTTAAACAGACTATCAGGTCGACTGATTGAATGATAGACTGATTGATATACTGATTAACTGATTATAAAACTGAAAGGCTGATTTATAGACTACCAGGTAGACTGATTGAATGGTTGACAGACTGATAGATTGATTGAAAGAATGATTAACAGATTGTCTGAATTATACAGACTGATTTATAAATGATTAACTGATTATAAAACTGAAAGGTTGATTAATAGACTATCAGTTAGACTGATTGAATGGTTGAAAGACTGGTAGATTGATTGAAAGGCTGATTAACTGATTGTCTGAATTATTCAGACTGATTTATAAATGATTAACTGATTATAAAACTGAAAGGTTGATTTATAGACTACCAGGTAGACTGATTGAATGGTTGACAGACTGATAGATTGATTGAAAGAATGATTAACAGATTGTCTGAATTATACAGACTGATTTATAAATGATTAACTGATTATAAAACTGAAAGGCTGATTAATAGACTATCAGGTAGACAGATTGAATGGTTGAAAGACTGATAGATTGATTGAAAGACAGAATAACTGATTGTCTGAATTATACAAACTGATTTATAAATGATTAACTGATTATAAAATTGAAAGGCTGATTAATAGACTATCAGGTAGACTGAGTGAATGGTTGAAAGACTGATAGATTGATTGAAGGACTGAATAACTGATTGTCTGAATTATACAGACTGATTTATAAATGATTAACTGATTATAAAACTGATCAACTGATAGACAGACTAATTGTATACTTAACAGACAAGCTGACTGATTGTCAGACTGATATTGTAAAGTAAATAATTAAAAATGACAGATAGATAAAGAATTTTGAATAATTTTTTTTTTTTTTTTTTTTTGTAAAAGGTTGCCAGTACGTGTAATAAATCAAACACTCCGGTCACGTTACGCACATGGAACGTGGAATCCTTGCATAATTATGGTGACAATCAGCACACAATACAGGTGTTTTTCTGCCCAGGTGCTGAAGTGTTTGATGTAACGTTCGATCCGCGCTGTGAGACTGAAAGAAGGTCCGTAATGATTCAATGTTTTATCCCATCATTCAAATCTATTTTGATTCTCTCAAATACTTATTATAAATAAATCCACAAATATTTATGTATAAATTAATATTTATTCAAATCTTATACTTACCTTTCTTCTTTTTTTTTTTTGGCAGATATGACTTTCTTGAATTTACAGATTTTAGAGGTCATGTGACCCGCTATGATCAAAAGGTTGGCACAGAGAAGTGGCCACTGAAAGTTTCATTTAAAGGAGGCCCTCGTTTACAATTCGTCTTTCATTCTGATAGCAGTCAAAATGAATGGGGCTACAAATTTTCAGTGAGTTTTTCTTGGTTTCTTGTTTCAATAACTGTGGTTGCACACAATGAAGGAAGATAACAACTACTCTGTTTTTTTGTAGTTTTATTATTTGTGTCCACATAATGTAATGTAAAATGTAAATGCTCTGCTGTATATTTAACATCCTATTTAGAGGACAACCATAGCAAACACCAGAAAATGTTATTTAATTGAGTATTGTGAATCTTGGTTACCATGCCCGAGTGGGAGAATCAAAATCTAAACAAATTCCTACTTAAAAGAGAACTAGCAAAATGATTTTTTGTTCTAGAGGGGAAATTTGATATGCCATTTATAATATAATCAACCATAAAATCGCTTTTTGGCAATTTCTTATGGAGTTATAGGTCATTATATACGATTTAATTGTGACGTCACTGGCGAAAAAAGTAACAAAAGATCGTGTAAATAAAACCGCGTAGGGTATCCGCTGCGTACAATCTTTGCGTGCATGCTGTAACTCTTATGTTGACAACCGCTGATGCAGTTATAGGCCTATATGCAAGTTACAACAACCATGGTTACAGCATGCACATAAAGATCGTACGCAGCAAATACCCTACGCAGCGCTATTTACACGATTTTTTTTATTACTTTTTCGCCAGTGACGTCACGGTAAAATCGTATATAGTGGCCTATAACTTCATAAACAATTGCCAAAAAACGATTTTAATGTTGATTCTATTATTAGTGGCATATCAAAAATCTCCTCTAGAACAAAAAATCATTTTGCTAGTTCTCTTTTAATATTTTAATGTTGATAAATTGAATACTTGTATGGAGAATTTACAAAAAGATCAGAGGACACAGAGTAATAAACAAAATTGAAGCCACAGATCTACCCAAAGGCAGACCACCATGAAAGGAAGAAAATGTAGCAAGGTTGTAGCTATAGCTTTGTCTAGGCTATAACATTTTCTGTTGTATGCACATACTAGTCATGTTGTGCCTAAATATGCTCATGATGCGATTTCATCATCATTATATTTAGGCATTTAACATTTTTTTGTCAAATAAAGAGCGGTTGGTAGACATTTATTGGTAAACTCTTAATAGTAAATGTGGATTTTAAGGATTTGCAAGGGGGTTAATTAAGGTGGGTGGGAAATCATGAGATTAGATTTAAAATAGGTTGAAAACCTTAAGGCTGGGCCTGGCCCCCATCTACCTTTGCCTACCATAACTACAACCCTCCACAGATTCAATTATTATCATATTGTTTTGTTTTGAAAAAGATTATTGCAAAAGGATCACCGGATCTGACATTAACGTGGATAGTTGACCTCCAGCTGGGATTAAGCAAACTTCTGGGCATGCTCTGTGCAACGTCTCTGCGAAGTAAAGAAGGTATTATAGAATATATGAATTTCTATTAAGGGACGTCGCTGATAAAAGCATCACTTTATTTAATTTATTCAAAAAAGGGGCTCTGAATATTAGCTGACCTTCTAGGATATGCTGGAAGGGTCAGCTATAAATATGGTAAAAAAAAAAGAAAGAAAAAGCTTAATATTAAAAATAATGCAGTATTAATAATAATAGTAATAGTAATGTTTATGTATTATTATAAATGAAATACATGATTATGCTGGTGTAATTTCATATAAATATCAAATTTGCTAATTCATTCTATTTTCTAAACAAGAATTACTGAAAACGGCTCCAAAGATTGATGACAGCTCCAACCAGCCAGATTCGGAGAACACAACAGAAGCACTTTTGAAGGGCGACCTCTGGAGTATTCTCTTTCGTGCTGGGCATAATGTCAATAAATTCTCGCGTTCTTTATCTGGAGGACTGGTAATATTAATAACGTTAATATTCAAAACAGTTAAAATATTAAACAGTTAAATAAAATTCATGTTGCAGACTATATATAAGCTTGTTTAAAATGTTGTGAGTATATTGAAAAATGAATTAAAAATTGCATACATGATAACAGCAATGTTTATAACCTTAAAATCACCAAAAAAAATCTTCAAAACTTGCAAAAATCAATGTTTACATATTATGCATGCCACTGATAAATTTTGTTATTCAAACAACATAACTAATATCACTGTATTCAAAATCAGAAATATGATGAACACTTTGTTCCCAAGTTATAATTTTCAGTGAATTAAATTGTATAGGCAGTATATTATCAATGTGTACAAATACATTACATTTTCTACGCAATTCTGCAGGTTTCTGAACCTCGCGGTTCCACTGTCAATAAGTTTCTAATGGAGTTAATTGGGGGAGAAGAAACAGCAATGGAAATACTCAAAAAGTAAGTCACATATATCTGCTTCTTTGAAATTCTTCCTTTGGCCAACCATTCCTTACATTGAGAGTCGAATGGCCATGTGGCAGAAGGCGTAGCAACCTACAGCCATAATATTGGCGCTGGTTCGAACAGCATGCTCGCCTGTAGTTCTGGAGGTGGAACAAGTCTTCTTGGATAGGGACCATAAATCGTAGGCCCAGTGTTCAAAATTGGCTCATGTGCACTATAATGAACCCAGTACATCATTCAAGACAAGTAGGGGGGGTTACCCCAGTGCACTGCTCCATCTCACAGCCCCTGTAACTGTTGTCTCATCCAGATGCTGAACAGGCATTGGATTGGATTTATTCGGTGTAAACACCAAGGATAGCCCACGAAAGTCTAGAAGAAGACTTATTTCCAGTGGGGTCCTTCTGGTGGTGATTGGGCAGTACACCGGGAGACAATCCCCTACTCTTTTCCGAAGAGTGTACTGCGTTCTTTAACGTGCATGTGGGCCATAATGCACACGGGACCAACGGCTTAAACGTCTCATCCGAAAGACGGTGCGCTATTGTAACTTGTATTTCAGCCCTCTAGCTGGCACACAAGGAGAGGCAGCGATGGGAATTGAACCGGGGACCTAGAGATCTCCACGGTTCAGCGCACACACAGCGGCTACCACCAGATTAGCCGACTGAGCTAGCTGCTCTCTCACTGAGCTAGCTGCTCTCTTATTGATGATGAGTAACTAACTAGAACTAAACATTATATACATACAATGAAAATGTTTTTTTATTTTTTTCTCATAGGTTTGCTGAAAAGAACCAAACGCAAAATATGGGTGGACCGGTTATAAGTGACACAGTGAGGGCAGTGTTTGCAGCATTGATATGGCACACTCAAGAGCTAAGGGAACAGTTGGATGAATATTTGGAAAAAGGTGAACCTTATTTTTTATGTATATCTGGTATCTTGTTTTGGGGTTTTTTAAATCCCTGTCCACACTTCCATATTTTATTGATATAAACATGTGACCTGCCTAAATGTGGTCATAGTTTGATAGTGTGGACAGCACTTAACTACAATTCCAATTCACACAGTATTCTTATAATTCATAATCTATTCACATATGAGCATTCTTATTACTGAATTGTGTGATTTGTATTTCAGTTGAAACTGCTGAAGGGACAGCTATTCCAGAAGGCGTACATGAAGCATATGTAACAGCAGAGACGGTCAGGCCAGTTCTGGTAAAAAAAAACAAACAAAAAACAGATGATCATTTCTTTTAATGATTTATTATTAATTACTTGTTAAGAATATGTAAACACAACCTAGTTGCGGAATCAGCTGTGAGGAAAATTCTCCAAATGTTTGCTATATATCTGTATTTGCTCATCAAGGCAATTTAAGGTCTTTCAAACACCTAAATTGCCTTCAGGATAAAAGGTATAATATTACATATTATCCTTTTTAAAGTGTCTTCTAGAATAATAATAATAATAATAATAATAATAATAATAATAATAATAATAATAATAATAATAATAATAATAATAATAATAATAATAATTGGTTTTATATTAATAATAGAAATTTTAATAATAATTTTAACTATGCGATTTACCTGTTATATGTCAGTACTGCCACTGCCGTGGGTCCCCTGGGGCCTGGTAAGATGTTTAATTTCAAATATTTTGAATTTAGGCTAAAAATGAAAATTTTATCTTAGGTGACATGATTTTATGAAAACATTTTCTTTGATATTTTTTTTTTCCAGGTGGATCTTCGTCAGAAACACATTGTGGCATCGGAGAACATTATTTCACCTGAAAAATCAAATGATGCACCAGGTAATTAAGGCTTTAAAAATTTGCTGAAATATTCAAATGTCAAGTAAGATTGGAATTTTACTTCTGATTTCGTAGGACAATTAATTTATATTGGTATAATCATAAAACAATATTTGTTATAAAGCGCCTAATTATTTATTTAAAAAGAAACTTGTATTTGAAAATCTAATAATAACATTGGAAATTTATGAAGCCAGTATCCGTCAAAGGGAAAACACTCATGGCGCCCTCTATTTAGTTGGTTAGTACTTCTTCCAGTGTTCTCTTAATTCAAATTGTCTGTCCCAGCATGCTATTTAAACATCCCTCCAAACAAATGAAACCCATTCTAAAATCCATATTTTCTTTTCTTACTACTATTCTTAATTATGAGACAATGAAGGAATGTTTCATTAATTTGTTTTTTCTCAGTATTAGCATGGAAAGAGAAGGCAGAGTTTTTAATGGAGTTTGGTGGCCTTTCAAAGATTGAACCAAAGCCTCAGGTATCATATTCCATTTTAAAGTGTTGTAGTTATATCGATTTGTAAATAGATTTTTATTTTGTTTACAAAGCTTTTATAAATATTTAAACATAGTTTGTGGAAGAGGTACTATATACAAAACATACATTCATAATATTTACTAATTAATTATATGATATTAACCAAAAGGTCCACTGATTAATCTCAGATAAGATAATATAATACATACTCCAAGTATTGAAATGCACGCCATCGTGTCAGGATTCAATATTTCGACATTAATTATGTCATCAGGAATGATGATGACATATGAAATTGGTATGGAGAAATACTCTGTCAGTTATGAAGGTGATTTTTTAGGGAGTTTTGTTTTTTGTAACAAAAATCATTTTTATTGAAAATTTGAACCTAAGAATAACTTTTCGCTGTTCAGTTGCTCTACCAGCTTAGCAACTATCCAAACTTTCAAATTTTATTTGTCAAAAAACTGTTTATGCCCAAATATAAACATGATGTAGCCACATATGGTCGTGATGTGATGTTATCATTACCATATTTAGGCATGTCATGTAAAATTTGATAGTCTGTACAGGCTTAATGCCTAATTCATCAATAACCAGTTGGCCAATGAGATTCATGATCTCATCTGAAGAAGCCACTATAGATATATGGATGTTTTTTTCTTCCTTTATTAAAAATGTATTCAAATTTTTATTGACATTTGTCTCTCCTTTGTTGTGATGTACGATTGAATATTTAATTCAATTATTTGCATTTTCTTTGCAGGTGAAAGCATTATTAAGGAGATTTTCATCAGTCGGCGGCAAAGAAAATCGGCCTAAAGTTGCTCATCCTGGAACGTTTGATAGCGAAGCAACGTTTGAGCAGTACCCTTCATTCAAGTTGGTTTTAGATTTTTTGAAAGATACAAGGTTTTCAAGGAAAAAGTGAGTAAAAGTAATTGTGCTTTTCCAGCCCAGAGATCAATCTTTATATTAGGGTGAACTTATAATTGTCTCTATGAGTAGAAGTTAACTCAAAAGTGTTTTGAAGTTTAGAAAATTATCAAAACAGTTTTCGAAAAAATGTGACTGAGAAAGAAACAAGTAGAACAGGCAGTATTAACCACCACAAAAGATAAATATAAATGATATTATTCAGTGGATAGTTACATGTTAGGAGTTTATTCATTTGATTGCTTTCATTAATATCTTCTTTTATTTCCATGTCAAGGGTTGAAGACTTATTAGAGCAGAGGGTGCAGCGTGCAGAGCGTGTAGCATCCGGTTATAATTTTGCTCTGAAATTCCTGGAAATTCATGGCACCCCCCACCTCTTCAATGTAGCATGTGTGCAGTTCTTGCAGGAAATGCTTCGAGCTCAGCACAAAGATTTAGTGTAAGATTATATGTCAATGTTAATAACTTGTGTAAAAATATATGAAATACCAAACTGTTTGTAATTTTATTAGAAATGGTATATAGAAATATAAATACTCTTAATTCAATGTACTCAAAACATGTTTATGCATACTTATACTTTTTGCCGAACAATTAGAATATATCACAAAATGTACTGGCAAATAATGAATATTTTAAAATGTTTTGAATGCTATTCCTTTAAGGATATAACTTTGGGGAAAAAAAAGTAGAAGAAGACTTAAGTTTCTAGTATTCACGACTATGTTCAATTGGGCTGTCACATTGGGTGCCTAAAATAAAATTGCATGTAGATAGAAGTCATTTCATATATTACCTGGTAATGCATATGGTGAAATGGGAAAAAGAACATTGTCCTAAATATTTACCTATTTGGAAAACATAGTCAATAGAATGTTCAAAATAAGGATATCAGTGTTTTATTCTTATATCTTTTAGTCACTATGCGGTTGTTATCGATGGGTGTGGTCTAGAACTAGAGACTAAAGTTCGTAAGGCATACTATGCATTGGTCCAGCTGTTAGCAAATGCATTACAAGCCAACTGGACAACCCCAGATGGCCGGTAAGTATAAGAAAATGAACTCTAGCTCACCAATATTAACCGCTCGACTATTCAACGAGTCGAATGGCTGAGCGGTTGAGGGCAAGGGCACTGCAACCTACAGCCATTATATCGGCGCTGGATTCTAATAAAGCATTTTATATTATAGACTATTTTCAAGGACATAACGATAAAAATAATATATTTATAGGTTTACTAAAACAGTTCTTGTTGCCATTTTCATAGATTGGATCAACTGGCAGTAGACTGTATTCAGGCTTGTTTACTCCATCTGCTGGACGTTGATTGGCAGCCGTATGACTTCGCATTTGTAGCAGAAAATTCTATTCCCAGATTGCTTCTAACCATAGCGAAGAGTAAGTGATCATTTTGGTTTGTAGGTTTGAACAAAGTGTGTAAAATAGCAAAAAGTCTGACTGTCATTGTTTTGCATGCAGTTCAATGGAATGAAAAATGCAGTACTGCCACAAAGTAGGTGGCGCCCTATTAGAACTTTTAACGTGCCTTGAACAGACACAGCACGTGTTTGATACAAACAGCTTTTACGTGTACATCATTTTATTTAGTGATTGTACTTTTCGAGATAGATTCCGTTCTTGCCATTCTATTCTCTTTTGTTCTAATCATAAGTAGTAGTTTTTTGTAAATTTATTTGTTCATTTAATTTCATTACAATTAACCATGTATGACCCAAAAAACATGATTCCTTAAAAGATTATATAAATTGTTTTGGCAAAATGATTAAATGAATGTATAGTGGATGGATGGACCAACAGATGGATAGAAAAAATTTAATTAATAGATGGCTGACAGACAGATAAATGAATGAATGAATGAATGAAAAAACTATTCATTTCTGCTGGCTTGTGGATTCATTGACAATGGGTAATAATATATTGAAATTTTAAATCAGTATTTTGGCAAGCTCACCTATGGTTCTGGTGGTGGAACAAGTCTTCTCGCATAAGGACTATAAGCCATAGGCTCAGTGTACACAAATACTCCTGTGAACTTTAAATAACCCAGTACATCTTTCTAGACGAGTAGGATGTTACCCAGGTGTACTGGTCCACTTGGCCTTTGTCATGGACAGATGAAAGTGTGCTGGTTTACCGGCTGCAGAGGACATGACATGACCTCAGGGGATGAGAATGTTATTGTAATGTGCAACATCTGGTCCACCCTGCCTTTAATAAAGTTGGCATTATAAATTTCATTATTATTATTAAAAATGAAATTTAAATTGTACGCTAATTGATGTGTTTTTGTATTCCAGGAGCTGTCAGCCTCTATAGTCACCAGTCCTATGAACCCAATGACCTCAAGGAATTGGATGACTACAATGAACAGAAAGAGTGGTTTAAGGAGTGCCAGGATGACAATTTTCGTCACTGGTTCGGTCAGATATCAAATAAACCAGATTTGGAGACCAGACGAGTATGTTGATGATGTTTCAAGTGATAGTTGCACACGTTGCATGATAGCTACATGTGTCCAAGTGATACAGTACCTACATGTTTTCATGTGATAGTTGCATCTGTTCATGTGATAAATTGCACATACTCATGTGATAGTTGCATCTGTTCATGTGATAAATTGCACATACTCATGTGATAGTTGCATATATTCATGTGATGATTGCACATATACATGTGATAATTGCATGTGTTCATGTGATAATTGAACATGGGATAGCTGCATATGTTCATGTGGTAGCTGCACATGTGATATTAGCACATGTTTATGTTTGTGCTCATTGGTTAGTTGCACATGCTTATGTGTTGGTTGCACATAGATAGCTGCTCATGTTCATGCGATTATCCTACACATGCTCATGGTTATGCATGTTTTCATGTGATAATTGCACATATTTATGTGATTACTATTGTTAATGTGACAGTTCATTGTGATAGGTGCTCGTGTTCATAGTTGCATGTGTTCCTTTGATAGGTACACATATATATAAGATCAGTGGTTGCACATTATGATTGAAATTTTCACATGCTCTTATGATGACTCCACCTGTTCATGTGCCTGGTCATGTGATAGCTGTACCTGCTTGTGTGATAGTTGCACATGTTTTTATGATAGCTGCACATATGTGAGCTCTCACCACGAAATGAGACGCATCGTTGGTGAAATCACATTATTGTGATATTCAACAAAATAGTTCAAAGTCTAAATTTTAACATTTTTATTTTAAAGTTTTTAAATAACTTGATATTTATATTTTAAGATTGTACAGTATACATTTTAAGTGAATTTTCTTTCTAAAACAGTGTTCTCTGTGCATGTTCTATAATTCTAGTCCTATTGTTTGTACAGGATAGTTTATCTTTAAAGCCGATTTTCTCAAAACGTGGTTCTTATACACCAAAACTTTAAATGCTCACATTTCTAGATCTACTTATCCTAAGGAAGCCATTCAAAAACCAAATTAAAGGTCATAAACCAAATTAAAGCTTATAATGTGATCTATCATATATACCATAATATAAACTCAATTTTTGATTTTCTAACTATGTGACTCATTTTGTGGTGAGACCTTACACATGTGCTCATATGATTGAATTTTCTTAAATATTTAATCATTTTGTTCATCTTATGATTAATCTGCATTGCTTCTCTGTTTCTTCCAATTAGCGTATGCATATGTTTGTAGCACAGTTCTGTGAGTTACTGGTTGTGAAAATAACGTGCGATGGATGCGGTACGCTGTTACCCGGCAGACGGTATCATTGCTTGGACTGTGAGGATATGGATCTGTGTAATACATGTTATCTTGGTAAGTCACGATCACTAACAACTCTTTCCTAACCTTCATGGTGGGGCTTAAGTCGTCTTTGCATATGGCCTTTTTGAATTTTTATTTTCAAAGCAACCATCTACCTGGGTCAGTTAAATCCTGTGCCTCTACCCCTCATTGCTGAACTTTTTGCAGAATGTATC
>NW_022741034.1:783345-816984 GCF_011630105.1 Anneissia japonica
TATATATACCAATTTCATTCTGTAAGTAGGGGAACCACTGTTTTTTCTTAAGTTCTACTGTTTTTTTTTTTCCTTTCAGGTGGCGCTAAACCAAATAAGCACAAGGATGGACATAGACTGGTTAATATGATGTGAGTATTCTTTTATATCAAATTTGGTGACAACCTGGCAACCTGTTATTACAACTACATGCTATATGCATTTTTTTTCAGCTATAGTCCTCACTTGCTTATTTATCCATTATAACAATTATTATGCCACGTCGAAAATTTCAGTTACATCCAGGCAAGTTGTGTGATGAAGCTACTAACTGTTAGGTATGAATGAATTAAAGTGGGAAAATAAGATTCCGATGGACATTTAAAAGCCCATAAAAATGGTATTATTTGGAAGATTGACCCTACATTTGACTCCGTTTTTAGTCAGCTGGATGCAGTATCAAGACTGTATAAAACAGCAAAAAGTATGAATTTTGCAGATGAAACGGGTTGTCATCTTATACGCTCAACATACAAAAATCATCAAAAAAATCTTCTCGAACTTGTGAATCGCCTTTATTCGCGAGTATATTATTTATTTTATTTATTTATTTATTTATTCATGGTATAAAAAGAACACCAAAACAAGCAGCTCGTAGGTTGAAACCATTGGTTTACAAGTAAATATATATATATATATATACTCCAGGTCTAACATGCATAAAATTTTAGTAATTCTAATTATTCATTTTTCAAACAACACAGGTTCAAATGTGACTCCAGGTCTAACTTGCATAAAATTTTAGTAATTCTAATTATTCATTTTTCAATCAACACAGGTACAAATGTGACAACTGCGGGGCATTCATTGTCGGAACTCGAATTCACTGCAACAACTGCGATGACTTTGACCTCTGCTACGGCTGCCATTGCTCTTCTAAATTCCCATCAAGGTTTGTTTAGGCCTTTGCACTAGAAGGTTCCATTTCTACCTCTGGTTTGAAATCTAGTTTATTTTTTAATAGTCATCTTGATTAGAAATCAGAACTTACTAGTTACTAAACAATTAAATAAGGTTTCTGGTGGAATGCATACTTTATATATTTTTTTGTTTATTTATGTAATTACGTATAATAATCTAACTTTAAGGACAAGAAATATAAATAGTCATTTAAAGTTTCTCAGACCTTTTTTACAATCTTTTTGTTAATGCTTACCTAAAAAAATACCCCTATAAATGATAGAACTATCTTTCAAAGCCAGATTTATTAATACCATACACCAGACAATCCTAAGTCCTCAAATAATATTTTCTCAAACTTCATGTTAGTGAAGTTTTCTTTCACAAACTAATATCATAGCACAAAATATATCAATACAAGTTTTTCTGGTGATGGGCTGGGCATGTGGCATTGTCATGTATATTTTTTCTTGGACACCTGACAAGCAATGGCAGATTAGCCAAATCCAAATCCCCAAATCGACTTTAATCTCACCATTTCTTCCTTTTTCTTTTTTTCACAGTCACAAGGCATCGCATGTTGTGGATGTCATACCTTGTGAAATAAGTAAGTTAATTTCTTTATATTAAAGGTTCATTCATTTTTATCTAAAAGGGATTACTGAATCTAGAATAGATTTTACAAAGACAATTTTAATTGTCTAAAAAACACAATATTTTAGTAAAGTACCATTTTACATTTGACGAGTCAATGACATTCACCAGTCATGTAAATAATATATACAAGTCTATATCCTATCATCTCAGGAATTTTAGGAACATCCGTAAGTTTCTGACTGAGGATGCGGCTCTCAAAATTGTACACGCTTTAATCACTTCACGTCTTGACTACTGCAATAGTTTACTTTATGGTCTGCCGATGAGACTCATTAATAAACTTCAATTGCAACTCAACTCTGCTGCTCGGCTAGTTACCTGCACTCCTCGATTCGATCATATAACTCCAGTTTTCACGCGACTTCACTGGTTACCCGTGAAACAGAGGATTGAATTCAAAATACTTATTTTTACATACAAATAACCTCATGGGTTAACTCCTCCTTATATTTCTGACCTCATAAAACTACGTTCAAGCAAATGCAATAGACGACTTAGATCTACAATCAACTCAACTCTTCTGCACATTCCATCTTGTCGCTTGAAGACTTTTACGGAGCAAGATCATTTCAAACAGCAGCACCTACTCTTTGGAATAGTTTACCTACAGATGTGAGAAATGAGACATCTTGGATGTATTCAAAACTAAATTAAAATCACACCTTTATACTATATGTTATTAGTTTTTTCTTTCTCTTTCTTTATAACATTAGTTAGAATAGATACCGTGCATCATTATGGCACCTGTGAATTATGTTCCGGCCAACCATTGTTCGACAATGGTCTTAAATTGCGGGAGAACGGTGCGATGATGTCCTTTCATTTTGGTTCCTTTCCTTAGTTCGTTAGCATAGAATCTTTAGTTGGATTTTCTTTTCTTTTTTTATTATTTTATATTAGCGCATTGTGACTTCGGTGTAATGCGCTATAGTAAATCCCACTGCATTACATTACATTACTTGATTATTTTTTGTGTATCCAGAACTCTAGAACGCTGTGTTGATATTATAAGCCATCATCAGTTATTTCTGAAATCATTCCTGAAAATAAATAAATATAGTTTGAAATACGGAATTACGAAAGCTTATATCACATTTTTCTGTGTTTTATACCATCATATGTCAAATTTATCCGTAAATCTCATTAATAAAGATAAATTATTTAACAAATATACTAATGGTTATAAATTTATATTTGTATGTATATATATAATCCATTATATAATGGAAATATATAATTTTTATGTAATCTTTCAATCTTTGTTATAGTTTTAACTGGAAGTGAGGATAGCAGTCAGATTAACACATACAGCCACCATCATGCATGGATCCAGTTTGCCGCCCTCTCTCTATCCATGGCAACCATACAAAATGAAAACCAAAAGAAAGGTAATAAAAATAATAGAATAATCATGGTCAGATATAATCATATCATTTTTGCTTCTATTATTTAATTGTTTTTTTTAATGTTCTTCCTTTTATTGTTGTTATTGATATTGACCTGTTGAAATGTTCTGGAGCCCTAGGTGACAGGGATTTAGGGCATATAAATTAAAATAAATACATTAAAAAATATGTATACAATTTAGATATGCAAACAAATTATTATCATTACTATCTAATAATTATTATCATTATTTACATGCATTATTCCTAATTAATATTGTCAATTTCATTAATACTTACCTGGATGATATAAGCCAGATTTCTTTTTACAAACTTACCTCGAAAATAATAGAAAAGTCTGACCCAAGCGTATAAAATCAACACTGTTATGTAATTGGCCTCAATTTACCTTGAGATCACTACTGATCTCGGCAAGTAGGAGGTGGATGGATGTTCATCCAGGCAAGTATCTCACTAATAGACCAACAACCTTACATCTGATTTGTGTGATTTTTCAGGTATTTATAATGAGAATAGTAGGCAGATATACAGGCAATGTGTTGATCTAGTGGTCCAGAGTCTGGAATACATGACCCACCACAAATCCACCATGGCACAGGCAGCTGAAGAAAAGAAAAACAGAATGAAGGCCAAGAAAGAAAAAATTAGCAAAGACGAAGAAGATAGTGCCAAATTGGAAGAAGAAGAAGAAGAAGAAAAGGCAACAGATCTTAAAGAAGTCTCGGATATGAATAGCAAAAACAGTTCAGAGCCAGAGAAAGATAAGGTGGGTGATAATGATGAGCAGTTACAGATAAAGGAAGAGGTTAACAAAGAAGAAAGTAAGGAGAAAAATGAAGATGAGGCAGAAGATATAGATAAGAAAACAGACAAAAAGGAAAATAAGGGTGAGGCTATACATATATGCTTATTATTAAGTCCTGTCTAGGCTATCAAATTTCATTTGAAAAAAAAAAAATGACATGCCTAAATATGGTCATGATGACATCACAACATGACTATATATAGGCACATCATTACTGTATTTGGGCATACAACAGTTTGTCTGCTCAGAGCTTTACCCGTAACCATGCATACAGGGTACTCATTTTGCTGACAATTTGAATGTACTTTATTAGGACAGCCCCTGCTAGAGTTTAAATGAGTGTATTATTAGGAAGCTTCTGATTTGTGCGACAACGCGACCCCAGCACGGGTTCACTCATTTCTGACCGTCCTATGTTCTCTGCACGTCGATTTGGTAAAACTGCATCTTAGAATCCACTTGACAAGGAGATCTTGACGTTATCGCATGCGCCGATGGAATATTACGTTCTAGATGCTACCGCGTAGACAACTCTAAAAAAGTATGATAAGATCTAATTAAGCTTAAAGATATAGCAACAGTTAAAGGGTGTTGGTTGAATTATTTTTTAAAAAATTATATATTTTTGTTAATTACAACATATACCAGTAACAATATAGGGTTCTCTATAAATATTAAAATTTTTTATATAAAGTTGGAATTATATATTCATAACTATTACTATCAATAATGATAGTATTGATAGTTGGAATAAAAGTTTTAAATAATTATTTTTCTCTTTTTTTTTGTCCTTACATTTTTAAACTATCCATTAATTTCGATGTTTGTGTAATTCAATTTCAAAAGTCGTCAATGGTCTACCACTGTACATTACAGTGTACCATATGAGGCAATATTAATGATTGTGTTTATAATGATGTACTTTTCAGTTATACCGGTGGCTCATGTAATCTCCCCTGATCATGCATTTGCTGACTGTTCTCAAGAAAGGGTTCTGGGACTGCTAGGAGCCATGTTGAAACTTGTTCAGTGGGTAAGTTCAGCATTGCTACTCATCTAGCATTCAGTGTTGAGGCAATAGCAGTCTAAGTTTTATGGAACTTTAAGTTTATTATATTTTAATTGCGACTTAATTATTATTATAAGTTCAAGTAATTAGTCTAATTTATTCTGTTCCCGGGAGATATTTATATATTCATTTTTTTGAAACATGTTATTTTTTTGGGTAAGTTTAGCATTGTTATTCATCCAGCAATATTGAGGCATTAGCAGTCTATAAGTTTGATGAAACTTCATGTTTATTAATTAAATTGCCACTTGATGATGATTATTATTATTTCAAGTAATTAGTCTTATTTATTCTGTTCCTGGGAAACATGTATTTATTTCAGTTTTAAAAAAATGCACAAGTCAGGTAGCCAGAGGCTAAAATTGATTGTTACAAACTTCAGCTCTTTTTCTTATTACAGTATCAGATCTTATGTGACAAATGTGTGTTATGTGCCTATATATAGGCATGATGTCATATTTCACCCAAATATGGGCATATCACATTTATTTGTCCCATAAAATTTGACAGTATAATGCTTTAAATTACATTTTTTAAAAACTATACTGTACATTAAAACTCCGCACAAACCTTTAATCGAATACTATATATTGGTATTTTCTTATTGAATTATAAAATATGATGTGTACTTTCTTCTCAGTCTGGGAATGATACTTCAAAGCGATCAATGCAGTTCTCCCTGGAGAGGGCGCTACCACTTCTATTCAAATGGGTTAAGTGAGTATAATTATGTAAGCTTCTCTAGTACCAAAAATTGTTTTCATATTGTTGCTATTTCAAATTTCATTGTAATTTCATTCTTTTTTTTTTTAGAGCAAGTATCAATTTGGTTATATTATTTATTCATAACAATATAAATTTTACTTGAATTGTATTTATTTTTGTCATATGTCTTAGATATTGTCTATCCCAAATTTTACTAAAATTTCCAAATTCTGTCATTGTCTCAATCCATTATACATTGAAAATGTTTTATAGGAATGACCACTGTGAATAACACTGTGATTAGTCCTCAACATTTTGTAATTTTAATTTCTCTTCATTGAATGTGATTTTATATTAATTAAATTTCAAATGATAATTCTTTTAATATTTGCAATTGCAGTTGCAATATAATATATTAATGAATCAAATAAATTTATACAGCACTGATATCTATTAATAATGTTCAAAGGCACTCGACAAAGTTAAACTTGAAATGCTTCTGAGAACAGTTAGGCCTTCAGACGTTTTTCTTAAATTATACAAAAATAATGTATTATGATCTGTAAACTATTAGTGAATTGCATTACTTCCTTAGGGAAAGCTTCGGGAATGACACTACTGCTCAACACATGGCAGTTGGCTTACTAGGTCAGTTACTGGCCAAGACAAGTCCAGAGGTAGGTACCTAAATATCTGAGCGTTTTACATTAATAGTCTTGTTAGTAAGTTTTCAGGCTTCGATAACTTATGGCATCAAGAGGAGTATTGTTATAGACAGTATAAATGCAGAGATCCCAAGTCTCCCGAAAATCGCGGGTTTCTCCCGATTTTTTAGGTCGTCTCCCGCCCACCCGATTTTTATTAATAATCTCCCGATTTTTTTAAATATCCCGAAAATTTCACGTAAAATGTGATTTCCACGATGTCATAGAGCAATGAAACAAAATTTCTTATAATTTAAGCCAATATACTATGGCGCTCGCTCAGCCTTAAAATGTCGTAAACAAGACCAGGGAGTTGTTATTTAAGTTGTTTATCAAAATAACAACTCCATGGCAAGGCAGGCCTAGATCCGTGGTAGAATCTATGTAAAATTGTTAAATAAAAGTAAACAAATTGATGAAAATTGTTTGTTTTCTTCATTTTGTGTAATACTTTCATGTTGTACAGCGCGTCGTAAGGCATCACAGCGCGTCACTACAGGAGGCGATCACTTCATAAAAAAAATCTCCCTATTTTTTGGTTTTCAAACTTGGGATCTCTGTAAACGTTCTGTCTTGTGAACAATATGCTGATGACTCAGCGCAATGTATACTCAACTGTATACAAATAATGAATTTTTGTGAGCGCATGGGAAGAATATTTTCATGAGTTGTAAGATTGACTGTTCCATTCGAGAGGTCGAATTGAATGGAACCATCAATCTTTCTACAAATGAAAATATTCTTTCCATTGCGCAAATAAAAAAACGTTCATTATTTTTTTTTATAATACACCGAAAATATATTCTTGTCATTTGATAGTTTATGAAAAAAATATCTACATTTTTTCTGAACGATGATTCTTGTCATTTGATATTTTATAAAGGAAATTTACCCTTTTACTAAATGAAACAGTCTAGCAAATTCTTGACGTTACTGATTATGATATTAGATTAATTTTGCAATACGCTATTTGATTCATGATACCCACTTTCTCACCTTGTCATGTTGGTTGTTTTAATTGTGTGCATATTCAATCTAAAAATTTCAGGCTGCGGATTCGGCTCTTGCCCAGGCATTAGCGAGTGACACACCCCCTAATGACACAACCCCTGATTCAGATTCAAAACCATCAGAAATAGCATCATCATCTTCAGTTGCTGTCATATCAATAGATGTGTCTGATCACAGTTGCCATGGAAAGCAGACGATCAGATTTCTCTTCACTTATGGTGCAAGATGCTTGGAAAAGTAAGCTTAATTTTACTGTATATATCTTCACATTTTTTGTTGTATTCCGAATGGACAACAGTATTAACACAGACTGAAAATGATTTACTTGACACAGATATAGCTTACAAATGTAGTTATCTATTTTTTTTATGTTGTTTATTGTTAAAAATAAAATAAGTTAATTACATTCCCTAGTGCAACTTTTTATTGTATTTACATTTATTATTAGCCTTATAGATGGCCAATTTACTATTGAAATTATGCTGTGTGTCTCTAGGAACTTAAATACTGTATAGGTATAATATTGAAGATAAAATTGTATGCTTTCCTGCTCATAGGAGTGGACTTGACTGGGCATCACTTGTTGCAGGGATTCTACAGCAACTGTCAGACTGCCCTCAGTGGTCTCAAGTATTAGCCTATCATGTTACAGACTGCATCCAAGAATTACCTGGTAACACCACTCTAGCTTCTATATTCTCAATGTTTATTGTGGCAGGTTTTCCTCAGGTGAGCAAATAATTATATAAAATAATACTTATATTATAATTATGTAAATGAATTTCACTGTACTACTACGAAGTTGCAATATTCCTTCATTTCAAATGATTGTCTTTTTTATTTATGAGATAAGTGAACTTGTAAATAGTGTGTATGGCAAAAAGTCTCTTGAATCTGAATATTGCCGTTTTTCCATGCTCCTCTAAGGTTCCTTGTCGGGGAAGCTGTGCTGTACTGCAGGAGGCGTCGGGCGACAAATCAGATGTCATTATCATTAAGCATTTTGCCGCCAAACAACGAGCCCTTGTTGTGAATGCTGACTCCAGGAAGAAGAAAGAGGTAAAAACGATTGAACACAAGAAATTTGTCTACTCCAGTCATTCTGTGGTCGTTTCATGCTATATGTTTTTGTTGGTTGTATATTTCAGACAAAGGAATATGTTCTAGAATTACAGATGTCGCCTGGAACATCTGAGGCTACACACTTTGCCACATTTATTGGAGTTATCAAGCGATTACTTATTCAATTAAAACAAGGTAAGTATATTATCTGAAGTTTTTCAAGTATTTAGTCCCTGTATATATGGAGTTTTACATTCTCTCAGTTTTTTTGCCATCATGCCTTGGGGTACCTGAAAATATATGACTACCTAACTTTTTAACTGACAAATATATTACCATTTTAATTGTTATTCTGTTTCTATTGCTTCAGGGAATGTCTTAACTGTTGAGGAAACATGGGTGTTATGTCTGTCTTTGAAATCTGTGCTAGCAACCTTAAGAGTAAGTTACTAAAAACTCATTAATTAATTAATTATTAATATAACTACATAATAAAGATATATTAGTGAGTTCTCGCAGCTAGCTCTGCCTCACTTTTACTGCTAGGTACCTACAGTATTTATACTCCTTGTTGGATAAAGGCGAACCTAGACAAAGTGCCTTGCTCAAGGTTACAAAAGAAAAGCATGGTCAAGGATTGTATGTTAAGAGGCTTAAACCTAGCAACTGCATGTCATATCATACTTTACAGTATATCATATCATATTTATTTCACTAGTAAAACAATAAACAATTAAGAAACTATGGCTGGCTGGTCGGATTTCCCAAAAGCAACAGAGGTCTCTTCTGGCAGCACATACAGTACAAACATACATAATACATTTGAGTATAAATATAGAATAATATATAAACCATCTCTTTTAAAAGTTTGATTTAAAGATATAAATGTTACTAATGTATAAGTATTATGTACAGTGCATAAAATAATAAAAAAAAGAAAACATTTTAAAATAAATTAATTAACATCAAAATGGCAAAAAGGGAAATACAAGCAATAAAATAGCATTACAAAAAGGATAAAATTAACTTTTAAAATGTAGTTTAAGATTATTTAAAAATGGATATAAGTTAAAAACAAGTTGATCCCTGAGATCCACTGGAAGCCCGAGCCAAATCCTTGAATCAAACACTGACAATCGTAGTTGCAACATTATGTTATTTTTTTTTTAAGAACTGCAATGAGGCAAATTCTGTGATGCTAATAAAGGAAGACCTGATGCCTCTGCTTGTGTTCCTTGCCAGCAAGCCAACAAGGTTTAACCGCCAGTGGCTACTCTCAGATCTTGAGGTACAAGTACATTCCTGTTATACTAATGTTAGGTATAGAACCAGCAGATATTGTTTCTCTATCATTCAACTTCCGACAAAATTCGAAAAAGCAGAATTATAGTTGTTTTTATCTTTCATTTTTTTAAATTAGTTCCTAATATAATTTTAAAGCCATGTCATATTGACATCCATTTATGAAGCTTCTATATTTCTCCTAACATATTTCAAAGATTACTCTATCTTTCTAAACCATCAATTTTTATGCTTATTTATACTTTTAAAGAGCATCTTTTGCTGACAAGGCAGGACTAGTAGAATTAGAAAATGTTTGCTATCAATTTTCCCGTAGATATTATCGATAAAGTTGTACACTTGTGAAAAGAAAGCAGGTAGTGGAGATGAAGGCAAGGAGGATGGGGAAGAAGAGGTAGAGGAGGAAGAGGACACTGCACCAAGTGAATCATCAAGAGTATCATTTAATGATGGCGGCTCAGATAATGGAATGGATCCGCTGGGAGGACTTGACGATTATAAACGCACTTGTATTCAGGTAAGCAGTGCTTGTGATTAGCACCGTACACTCAGTGTGTCCGATGGTTTTAACCGACGCGATCGTATGAAGGACACAATGCCATGACGTGCACGAAACAGATAATTTTTATTGGCTAATGACTTGCGGTGTGGTATTCTTACTACAAATTAAATATTCGAATTATTGTATGTACAGTGTGTGGTCTCATCATTATCTACTTTTACTATTTCGCACCACCGTACCTGGACGTGACATGCATGTGGGGGATCCTATTATAGAGGTTCCCGAGAATGGCGGCACCAATAGAGACTTCACATAATCTTTTTAATATTGTAGGCTGCTCATGATGCATTAGAGGCTCCTCTTCCAAACCTGAGGGCACTGTTCGAAGCCTGTGGCCAGAATATCACAGACTTCTTGTTGGCAATTGAAAAGAGGTAATACTTATACTTTATGTTTTACTGCTGCTGCCACCTGTGCTGCTGCAACCACTGATACTGTATGTGTCAGGTTTATATTGTCTATTTTGTGAATACTTTCATGGATACCATTGTCCTTCAAATAAACAGCCTAAAAATTTATAGAATCCTTCCAAACAAACAAACATTATATTCATTCCTTTTACTGTAGCAGACATTCTGAAAAAATGAATTATTAATTGATATTGCTAGCTTTACAGGATTTCTATGGAAGAAATTTCCTCTATAAATATAGTAAATATTTTACAAATAATGTAATGTATATTTCTCCTAAATTTAAGTTTCAAGAGTGATGGATTTCTTGTAAGTGATGAGGTGTTGGAGCAATCAAAGAACTGGCAGTCACCGAAGGACAGAGGCAATCAAGAGGATATGTCTGAGGCGAAGGCAGTGGACTCCGGTGCAGTCTGTTATGTTCCATCCAAGCTGAAAACAAAGTAAACTTTTAGCTTTCTGTTAACCAATTATAAATCATGTGAAACTTCTCTAAAAAGCATAATAATTGTATTTTACACGAGGCATTTTGTGGCGAAATGGTTAAGTTGTCGCACAGGCCAGTATTGAGTAAATGAGCTATAAATGGGAGCTCAAACAATTGCCTAAAAATCCAAATTTGTTTTTTACTACATATCAACAGTTTAATGCCTTATTAATCATTTCCCAAGGTAGTAGTTCCAGAAATGGTGAACAAATCATTTATTTAATGTTATTTGATAGTTAATTCTATTGAACAATGTATGCACAAATAACTTTGAAAGGCAATTACTCAAAATCCTGTTTATCTTGATTCTAAGAGTACTGTACTTTCACTTTCCAATAACTTAGGCTTGAAAGTTCAATTTGAATGAATGACCCCTCATATTAAAGATCACATTCTCAGGTATCTGAAAATATGAATACTGTAACTTGAATTTCAATTTTTGCTACAACATAGCCATTTTGCCACAACATGCCACAATTTAGCGTGTTATGCATACATTTCTACTCTATTTCATGAATATAATGAATTGGCCCCAAGTCAACTCAGCCCCAAGTCAACTCGGCCCCATGCCAATTCGCGGCTGAGTTGACTTGGGATTGAGTTGACCTGCTTCCATTAGAATACCTGTATTTACTGATAAGCTATCTATTATCAATATTTGTATCAACGAAAATAAAAAGTGGAAAGACTTGTCTACTATATTATATTATGTATGTGGATGGATAATCCAATTATTTTTAAGGTAAGTTCTCCAACAAAAAAAAAAAACCGGGAATATATTGTATTAATTTCTCAAGGTAAGTAACAGTAATTATGATAGACCTGCGCTCTGTTTGGGCATGCACGTGACATGAACTATGACATGACATCCAATGTTGTATTGTCACCTATGATTTGTGTAGTGTGTACATGTATTCATGTATTTTTTTATTATTTTAGAATTAATATTTACATACGCTTAAAATGGCTACAACACTGACCTTGAATAAAATAATTTAAGAATAATATCCATAAGGTTATATGTTGTGATTTCCTTATCATTTCCAGAAAAAAGACAAACACTGCTGTTGCAGAGCCTAATGAAGTGCAATCTGTATTGATATCCGTCAATGAAAATGAACTTCAGCAGGTAATCAACTGATTAACTAATTATTTTATTTCACAGCCTAGTTATGAACCACGTCTGTTAATGACAAATTTTCATTAAAAAGTGTTAAATTTTGCTGGTTTTTTTTTCTTTATTTCCCGAAGCCTCATTAAGAGACATTGCTGATAAAAGCATCATATTATTTCTATGATTTTTAAAAAAATTAAAATTTTTTTTTTTCTGTTTATAATGCCCTAAAGCTCTGACCAGATTATCCAATATTTTTTAACGTCTATATAGTTTCATGATGTGATGTCATCATGACCACAGAGTGTAGGCTTCTCACATGTTTGTCACATGCTTGTCACATGCTTGTCACATGTTTGTCACATATTTGTCACATGTTTTCATCAAATAAACTTTGAATAGTCAGGACAGGACTAATGATATCCTTTTGCTCTCCACAGAGTCTTAAAAAGCAACGGAGAACAAAAAGTGCGGAACTGTTGAAGAAAGAACTTGAAAAGCACAGCAAAGTTGGATCCAGAGATTTTCTGCAAAATGTCAATCAGGCTATCTCCATACTCTATGCAAGGCATGTGCTAGCTGTTGCACTTGTTGATTGGCCAGTGGGCCATCCAATCAGCTTGAGCCTATTTGGTTGTGTTGATCATGCTCATTTTGTAGGGGTTTTAGATCTGTTACAGAGGGCAGAAGAAAAAGAGCTTTTTGCAAAGGTGGGTGACTTTAAATCAATTTAAATCAAATGCAAAATATGGGAGAAAAACATCAATGCTACTTTAAACAATTCAATTGTTATTAAAAATTCATAAATTTTAAAAATTATTACATAATACATTAAATAATTTAAGGATATAGAACTGCTAAATTATGAGGTAATATAGAACATAGGAAAGAAGCCCGACTTGTAATCAAACCAACTGCATTAACAACGATGGAGACCTGTAGCATTTGTATGTGTGCACTCAATGTAAACAAGCATATTGTGCTAATTTTCACTTTGACTATTTTTAAAACAATTTTCGTGACTTTTTTTTTCCACCAAGCCTTTTAGCTTTCACAGCCAGGCCTTGCTTAAGACTGAACTAGTAATTCTAGGCAAACAATTGCGTCACATTTTATTGTGATGTATTTGTGGAAGTGCTTCCCACTTAGTTTAAAATCCGTCGCGATGCGATACTAGGTAGATCGAACGCTCTCATATGCCCTCATTAGTTTACTACTACTTTCAGAACACTCGCTTTTAATTTTGGCTTATTCATTTGCTCTTATATATTAAGATTGTATTGTGATGTTTTGTCTTACCTGTGTTATTGTACTGAATACTCAGTACATTCCCAAATACAGTTCATAAGTGATACGAGGGAGAACTGAACCCACGAACTCCAGATAGCTAGATTGGTAAAGATGCAACAAATGTTCGTTTATTCATCGTTTTTAATTTTCATTGCAGGCAATCCGCAACATAGTGGAGCACTGTGAGGATGAACTTCTGTCGTCTCTAGCGACTGCAGCATGTACGTTCATGGAGGAGAACAAGATGATGAGTGAAACACGAGAATCGGCTCACAATTATAAAAACGACAGCTCAGAAAAGGTAATTAATGTTCGTTCGTCAAAAGTGTATGTCAACAGTGAGGAAAACAAATTTGCCAATTACGCGAATGTGCTGTAGAAGCGTGTGGCGCAGCGTGCAATGCACTGGACTTTGAATTGGAGGGTCATTGGTTCGAGACCAATGCTCATCACACTGCTTGTGTCCTTGGGAAAGACACTTTATCTGCATTTACCTCTCTTCACCCAGAATGATAATGGGTACATGGTAGGAGGTGAATGATTCAGAATGAAATTAGTAGCGCTGATTATACGCATAACTAGGAATACTCCACAGGGAGCAGAGGTTGCACGTTGTGTATGATTGATTCTGTATCCAGTGACCAGGGGAAAAGGGCCTTGAGCAGTTTTCTAGTTACGTGCACTCTATAAATCCTATGCTATTGATTTCTTAATAGGGTAGCGTTAACATTCCTGGAGCGATGTATCTATCGGTGAAATTTGACGAACAGTGTGCGACAGAAGATGGATGTGATGTTCTGACAATGTCATCAGATGCTAAGGGCAAGAATGATGTTCGTAGCTTTAGCGGACCGTCTTCTAATTTTACCAATTTTGAAATGCCAGGTTTGTTGTTTAGAACTGGTTTGGTGTTTTTTAAATGAGTATGTGGGAGGGTATATGGGAGGCTAAGGCTATGTTCATAGGCAAGTAATGCTAGCATAACGTTTGGAGTGCGTAGTGAATGTCAGTATTAACACCAATCACTGGTGTACGATAATCCGCCAACTGATCCTAGATTAGCGTATGCCTCTGAGTCGTGACAGTCATGCATCAGCCAGGACTTGACCAATCACAACAAACATAGAAAACATTAAATAAGATGCACGATTACAAATTTATATATTTTGCTTGACGCTGTATTACTTACACTGGCATTACGTTAATTGCCCATTCTGAACATCTGACTAGTTACACTTTGGATTAACGTACCCCCTACGTCAGATACGCCTTCTCCCAGGTCTGAACGTAACCATAGTAGATACGTAACTATAGTAGATCGTATTGTGAATCAATCCCAAGAAGCACTACCTAGACACGACTATTTTGACATTCTTAAAAAAAATTATTTCCTCCACCTTGAATCATTCATAATTATATTTTCTTTATTTTTTTCCCCTAAACTTATGCAGGTGACACACTTCACTACAACTTTAGTTCTGACTGCAGTAACAATGACTGGGGTTACAAGTTCACGGTCACCGGAGGTCAACTAGGAAGATTTGTCACCGGACACATTCTGCTCAATGAAATCCTTAGCAACACGTCGAAAGCCAGGTACTGAAATTTTTGGATTTGCTTCATATGGTTGTTGGCTAACTCGTGACCATTCAAATTCAATTTAATTCAATATACATTTATTCAAACAATGCATGAACATAACATAAATCATTAAATTTCAACAATAAAATTCCACTAAAGATCAAGTTATAGAAGGAGTTTGGCTTGTCTCATACCCACTTATGGCAAACCATACTAAATTTTAGGTCAAATCTTGCCCTACATTGGCTAATTCGTACCCATGTCTTATTTATATATTTACTTTGCTTTAATAATAAAACAGAATCCAATATTAAATGCTTACTATATACTGTACTACAAGTTTCTATCAAAACGAAATTTGAAATAAATAAAACTTGCATCAATTGCACTAAACTTAAAGTTCCTATCTACGGCTCTGAAACCACTGACTACTGCGCAATACAATCCTACTAAATATCAATTTCTAATCTTGTCTATAACTTAAATGTTATATGTTGAAATGTTATTTGTTGAATTTTGCAGTCATATTCCTGTGAACGAGGTATGGTCTTGGTTGGTTCATGTTGCAAGTTGTCAGACTGGACAGCAGAGGCTAAAGGCAATTCAGCTCATGTTACGATTATTGCAAGCTGCTACATCTAGGTGAGCAAGTTAAATTGTATTTTTATTCGAACAGCACTGTCTATAAAGCTGTCCAGATTTTCAAATATTCATTCACAAATGTTGTATGCCCATATATAGTTATGACCATATTTAGGAATGTCACATGTTTTTTAAATAATAATAAAATGGACAGGGCTTAAATTGCTGTTATCATAGTCATCTTGTAATTGTAATGGTAATAGGAATTTAAATTAGGGCCGTGGTGACCCATAGCGATGGCAGTATAGCTTCTACCACGGGAAGTACGCAGGAGACATTCTCTTAACTCTTTTCAAATAGTATACTAAGTATTTCTTTGTGCATGTGTTATCATGCACACACAGGACCAACAGCTTAACAGATCATCCAAAAGATGAGGTAAGTCATCACTTGAAGGACAGAAATATATGGCTCTTAAACTAAGTCTTATGAGGTTTAGAAAATTATATCTTTGTGTTTTACAGAATTTGATTCCTAAGCCTAGGATCAGAAAGCAAGCATATTAACCATCAAGCTACAGTTATATTTCTAATTGATAACTCTTAACACACTAATTGGTTTATAAATAATTGAAACAATTAGAATTTCTTGAAAGACAGATCCCATAAAAACCTTTTCTGTTTGTTTGGGCTTCCAGCTCCGATGAGAATCCATCAGAAAACGTGATGCAGCTTCCAGACCTCACACTGCTGAAGCCTCTCTGGGTTCTGCTAAACTCTATGGATTCTAAGCAGTCCGACTCCTTGAAGTGTCTTCTGCCAGCTCACTGTGCTCTCACAGAGCTCTTCCTGGTGGTTGAGGACCTTGCTAAGGTGAGGAAGTGATCATTTAATGTTGCACTTGAGATTATTTATGTTTTATTAGATTTTTAAAAATTTTAACTACATTTTGATATATATTAAGAATGAATAAAATTATTAGTACAATTCAGTAATCAATTCAGTGTCTTATTTCTTTGAATTTATTATCAGGCATCGTCTGAAGAGGATTATGTGTTAGCTATGATTCAAACAGAAGACTTGAGAAAGAGTTTCCTTCAGGTGAGCTTTGATGATGTTTGAAATTACACACATCATCTCATTTACATAAGTTCAAAGGTTAAGTGTGAATACATTTTAGGTGCAGCAGTAAGGCTTTGAATCCTGGTTTTGGTCCATGGTCTCAACTACATCCACAAGCATAACTGGATACCTGATGTGTTTAACTGCCAGTGCATTGACTACTAACAGCCATGGATGGTAAAATGATCCAAGCCTCTATGTGCCTCTATTACCCCAGTCACTGGATTTAACACCTATAAAATACATACTCAGGTCTTTGTAACCCTATCAAGTACCCACAATATACTCCTGGGTGGAGAGGGACAATGTGGATAATGTGCCTTGTCCTAATGAATATGCGATATGCAGAGCAAAGATTCAAGCCCCTTACCTAAAAGTTTAGAGCCCAAACACTCAACCGTAGCACCAATTACTATCACAACTACAAGATAATAAATAAAATAAACAGAACAAGTGGCTGTCATTGACTACCACAGTAGTTGACAAGCTTCAACAGTGCAAAACAAAAGAAACACCCTAGAGGGAAAAAATATGTTAGCTGACCTTATATTTCACTTTCACGTTCCTTGTTTTTGTTTTCTATTTTAGTATTAGCTAACCGTCTAATTACTTACTTATCTTCTCATTTACTTTCATTCTATGCTTCCTTAACTTTCTGTGATTCCTATTTACCTACCTTTTCTTTCTTTAGTCTCCCTTTTCCTTTTAATTACCTTTCTTTCCTTTCCCCTTTCTTTCTAATGCCTCCTTATGCAAAAGGCGGTAGCAAAAGTCAGAATAGCAGCAAGCCGGAACCAGTTCATCTGGAATCCTCATTTTAAACAAAGAAAAAATGTTCATCAAACGTTTATTTTAATCTTTAACTTAAAATTTGATTTCATTTCAGGGTTTGTGTAATGTGGCGTCGTTGGGTCTGGCGTTAGGCATACCCAACAAAGCATCCGAGGCATTTCGACAGATGGGACTCGTAGCTGGTCAGCCTCCTCCTTTTCAAACGCCGCTTGTACCGTTTCCTGTCAACAGCTTTATTTGAATTTAAAGCATTGTCTACACTATACAATTGGATGTGAAATGTTTGTGTGATGTCTCCATATATGTGTATGAGGATGTCATAATACTCTCAAATATGTGCATATCACTTTTATTTGTCGCATACATTTTGATGGCATAAACAAAGCTTAGGAATAAGAAGTTTTCAATGAACGATTTTAGAAATAATTAATTATGTGAGTAAATAGTTGAAAAAAATATATATTAAAATTTTTTTAAATCATGTTAATAGTGTTGTTTTTAATTAAGTAAGGTTGCATTAGTGAGACAACACTAATAAATTTAAAAAATGATCTAACATTTTTTTATTAGTTCTACAATTATTTTTTTAAAAATAAGCTTATTTGGATCTTGAAGTGAAATTTTTAGCTTCATCGTTAAATGCTTACCTTCCAATCCACTGTGACACCAGGATTTTTTCCATAACTAAAAACAATTCCATTCCTCTACATAGAGTAGTTAAACATAGTTCCATTATGAGTGTGCTTGTTGTTAGATGGGGATTGTTCCATTACGAGTTTAGGTACGTTCCACTAATAAAGGGGAACTTACATATATACTGTAAGTTCATTCATGTATTTCAATCCTTGATTACTAATATTACTCCTGATTGGTGTATTTTTTAGATATACTGTATCAGATATGTCGCCAACTAAAACATGAAGATTGTTTAAGTTACTATCTGCAATAATTACAAAATATTGTAGAAAGATAACTAAAAAATGTATTGTACATTAATAATTGTGTACATTGAAGTTGAAAAGTATTTTTAAATAATTTTGTATAGTTACCTGTTTTGTTAATGGAACATTCCACATATTTTTCCTTGCACCTCTGGATGGTTATTATTAGATATACTGTTTTTACGATTATTATTACAAATCTTTATTATTATTATTATTATTATTATTATTATTATTATTATTATTATTGTTATTATTTATTATTATTAAAACTTCTGGCTGTTAACATTGGGATGTTAAAATAATATTGGTTTAAAGTGGGATACATTTTAGCTTTCATTTATGTGAAAATAATATGCAATTGTTTTTTTTGTAATGAGCAAGTTAACTGTACATTGGGTACAGCCTATCAGTAGGTTGATGCTGTCGAAAAGAAATATTTAAAGAAATCTGGTTAAGATTATTTATAAAAACCTTTTATTTTGAGACAGAAATCATGATGCATTAATATGAACTTTTATTTCGTATTTTTCTCACTACCATAACAAGTGTATAATGAATTTCTTTTTATTTTAGATAGGATGAAAACATCACCTTTTCCATGATAAAAACTGCTGGATGTTATTATAAAGTACTACATGTGAAATAAGAAATGCTAAAGATATTTTAGTTAAAAGTTTTACTACTGTTTTTATTTACTTTTTTTTTTTTATTCATCAGTTTAGGCTGAAGGCCAACGATATGCCAAGGAGCAAACTGAATCACTATTCTAAGTGGCAATCCCTTCACAAGACAAAACATAACATAAGCACAAAATGCTTTACATAAACTAAGTCTCACATATTTCTTTAACAGCTTGTTATTCTAAGTTGGAAAATTTTCTCCTAGTTAATCTTATTTCCACTGCTTGTTACCTTTGTGTAGGAATGTTGATATTTTGTGTGCAATTGTTTCTCCTGGTTATTTGTCTATTTCCTTCACACTACTTATCGGTTGTATAGGAATATTTAGATTTTATGGAATTCATTTTGCCTTTTCAGGATTATAGCTTTTTTTCAGGCTTTTCAACAGGCCTCTGCAAGATTATTTTATTAAACTCTTTTTCATATTTTTATGTTGCCAAAGTATCTAATCATAAAATAAAAAATAAATTGCAATATTTTGACATTATGCAGAATTATTTGGGGAATTAGACTATATTACTAGGTTCACCATATCTTAGTAAGTTAATGTAATTTATATGGAAGGTAATTTTACTAAACATTTTTTTAAACTTTCTTACTATGTAGCGAAATAAAAATATGCAAATTATATGGATATGATGTATGACCTTGTAAAATTTGCATATTTATGAGTTGTAAAGCTAAATACAGATAATTTTTTCCTTGGTAAAATTATTATTACCTGAAGTTCATAATGATACAGTAATATGAATATGCAAATGATATGAATATTATGTATGGCCTTGTAAAATTTGCATATTTTATTTGTGAGTTGCAAGATTAAATAAATATGAATCATTTTTGCTTGGTAAAACTATTAATACCTGAAATATATTGAAACTTATAATGATGCTGTTTTGCTTATCTTCACATTAAGAATATTAAAAGAAGATATAAATATTATAAACCAGTTTATGATATTTTGTATAGAATTATCTGTTTTGTTGAACCAATTTGTTGCTTACCTTAGCAACTCACTCTCCTCCCCCCCCCCCCCCCCCCCCCCCCCCCCCCCCCCCCTCCCCCAACCCCAAATACACTCACTCACTGAAGTGTGAATGATCCAAATCATCAAGGGTCCATTAGCCTAAAGAAAGTGACCAAAGTAGTTGCTGAAACCATTGCTAACGTAAGCAACTAATTGGTTCAACAAAACAGAAAATTCTCTACTATATTTATGAAACTAGATGAAATTCTTTGAGGATTTTGTTTTGGTTATTTTCATATTTAAAAAAAAAAAAAATATTATAAACCAGTTTCTTTTAAATTTGTGGATAAACGATCAAATGAAGAATAGATATATCTACTGAATCTCTAGTTCTAAAAGTGTTGTTTTATCTAACACCATTAGTAAGAATACAAAACAAAGCTTTCTTTATAAACATGCTTTTAATCTTTATTTTTATTCTGTTCATTTCACTGTATTTACATCTCAAAACATGCACATCTAAAATCCAGTCTTTCAAAAACCCTTATCAGACCTGCTGAAAAAGAATGCCAGAAATGGACTTCCAGCAAAATAAATCTGAAATCTTACTGCACCTCTTTACTTTGTATATTTTGCCCTGGCAACCCTGACAATTAAACTCATTCAAAAAAAAACTACAGCAAAAAGGATCCACAATAACGACTAGCACATCGCAAAACAAATACAGTATGTATTCCTGAAAAAAAATATTTAATTAAATAAATAGACAACCACACTATCTTTGTAAAAAAATCAAGTTTAAAAAGAAAACTCGCATCACATTCTTGTGGATATTAAAATGTTTCTGGCAACTTTCCATTTTATCACATCCTTATTTTTATTTGTAAGAACAGACAGCACACATCACCAAATACCTACAGTATGAATTCATTTCTGTACAAAATATATCATCATATAAACAGATATTATTTCTAACAATTAAATACATTGTTTTGTGCAATAATACAATGATCCTAGCAACTTTGTATTGTATTATACTGTATTGTATTATACCTAAATAAGTCTAGGATAAACCCAAGAAATAACTATTCAGAAAGTTTTCTAATAAAGTAGAAGTAAATCTCTTTACTTACAGTGCTTAACCATCTTACAACATTGAACTACTTATTTAATAGCTATTATAAGTTATGAACAGACATTACACTTATTATTTACAACTTAAAAATAGAACTAAAATTGTAAAATAAGAAAGATAATTTAGGATAAATATATCTAGAAAGTGGTTTTGTAATAGAGTAGAAATTAATGGTACTTACTGTACAATACAACATTGAACAATTCATTTAATAGCTTATAAGTTAGGGACAGGCATTACACTTAATATTTACAACTTAAAAAGATGAAACTAACATTTTTGTAATAAAAACAGAAAACAGGAAAGATTATCTGGGATAAATGCTTAATACATTTTATTTGATTAATAAAATTTGCCTGCATTGATAATAAAATTCCTGCTCTAATTTTATTCCAGATCAAAAGCGAGGGGCTGATGAAATTGGGAGGGGGAACTCATTCCTAGGCTCGTCTTGATGCTCTTTCAACCACTTTTGAAATCAGCATGCTGATTTCATAATTTCAATTGTAGCCAGCATATGCTGAAGTGTGGCATCTGGGATTTATTCAGCGTGATCACCAAGGATAACCCACGAAAGTCTGAAGACATTTCTAGCGAAGTCCTGTAAGTGATGGATAGTACACCTGGAGGCATCCCCTACTATTTTCCGAAGAATGAACCTTCTTTAAATTTGCATACCGAAACCAACAGCTTAAATTTCTTTAAAAATGTTGTCTGCTTTTTTTGAACTTTCATTTCAGTCCGATAGTTGAAATACAAGGAGAGCAGCAGATGGAATTGAATCGCATCTACATGGTTCAGCGCACACACAGTGACTACCACCAGTAGAGCTGCTCTTGTATACAACAATAGATAATTATATGTTAATAATCAATTACATTGAGTCTCCCTTACTACCACAGTATCAACAAGAAGTATCAGGATTTAAAAAATGCTCTCTATTAAACTTTGGATATTTGTAAAAGGTGAAGCAGCTCATCAAATTCAATAATTATGTTTGGCAAAAAAATATTGCCAAATACTTTTTATATTTTACAGTAATTTCATTGTAAAAATTTGTATCTTCTTAATTATTAGGAATAGGCATCTGGGCCAAACATATCACCTGAGAAATACAGTTATAAAATCACTGTTTGATAGAGGTTCTGAATCAAGGAAATTTTTTCAATTAAACAATTATGCATCAAAGGAATCTTGCCCAACAATGTCATTTAACACCACAAATATATCATCATTTTAAAAAAATCTATATATCATTTAAATATTTAAATAATATTAAATTTAGCATCTCTTTAAATCATTTATTTATTGAATTTTATTCTATTTTACAATCAAATTGAGGTGAACATTAAGGGCCATTATTAGGACACTTGGAAAATCTTTAAAAATTTATGTTAATATTGCATACTTGTTGCTTTACTTCTGTTTTCATTCTTTGTAAATTTTTGATTATTCATTTTAAAGTATTTACAGTCATGAAAATGAAAACCATAATTTATAACTCAAATGATTGTACAATAATGATGGCAAGACATATGACTGAAATAATCATATGAATTTATCCTTGTGTATTTACCACCAACTTGTATTTATATCCCAAAATTCCTCCCAAATACTTCAACCATGGCCAACCGAATATTTTACTTAAATATTCATTATTATACCACATCCATCAATTATATACTAATTTGAATATAATCAATCTCATTGGCCGGTATCTGCGAGTCCAGTTCTTCTCCAGCTATTCGGAAGGTTATGCTCATGTTGTATGGTATGTTAATTGAACCGTTGCTTGCATTCCATATCCAACCAGTACCACCTCGTTGCAACATTGAAACAGAAACCTGTGAAAAAGGAGAAGTTTGAACTGAGAAAAGTAAAGGTGCCTTGCTCAAGGGCACAAGTGAAATGGACAGCGAGGGATTTAACCCCGACTTCAAAGTTTGGAAACCAAACCGTTCCCGCTCCGCCAAACCGCTTCCACAATAACAAAGCTTCCACATACCCTAAGGACCCATCTGTAGGATGTGTACCATTCTGCCAAGGACCAGTTTAAACCAGATGAGCTATGCTGCCCTTGTAGTCACAGGACCAGTTTAAACCAGATGAGCTATGCTGCCCTTGTAGTCACAAGGTGACAGTATATTCAATAACAACCCCCCCCCCCCACAATGAAAATGTCTGAAGCAAAGAAGTCATGCTCAAGTAGTCATCGCATATCACCTTATTTTAAGATGTGTATAAGAGACAGGACAGCACACATCACCAAATACCTACAGTATGAATTCATTTCTGTACAAAATATATCACAACATATTTCAAGACTCGGAGATATGCCACTGGACTGGTCTTACCTGTGGGGTGTAACCAAGTATTGCCCAAAGTGTGGCTGTAATCGCATTGCGTTGGTGAACAAATTGCAACTTTTCTGTCTCTTGGCGATTTGGTGAAATTTGACTGCAGCTTTTAAAATCACCTGTAAAAAATGGAACATTGGCATTATACAAGTTAAAGTGGTTGAATTTAATTGATATTCCATAAAAAAACTCTTATTTTTAAGGTGACATCAGTTTTATGAAGTGCAGTAGTATGTTCTATTTATGTTATCGCAAATGTTTTTGCTAACCTCTGACAATCGGCAATGTTTGGTCACATGGATATCTTATTGCAAATAAACGCACTCTGGTTTATATTAATTTTTCATTGTCAACAAATTTTGCAAAGCAGCCAAATGAAAATAATACTCAACAAAACATTATTTTTCTCAAAGAAATATACCAGTAGAATATGGCCATAATTAATTTTGTGTTAAAAGGTGTTATCTACAAATACCACAAGTAATAAACAGAAACTGACAGGCAACAGAACAACAGTAGAGCATTCACTTTATATTCTTTGCAGTTTAAGAAAATAAGTATATCAGAAATGGATCTAGATTTAGCAGAGAAGCATGACCACTTTAGCTTGCCTATTAACTGCTTTCCACCATTCAGTTGTATAACATCCCATGTACCAATAGATTTCAACACAGCCCTTGTTGATTCCATCGAACTGTAAGATAGCTGACCTAAAAAAAAAAAATTAACATTAATTCATTACCCATTATTAGTCAAAATGTTATGGTCAGTAATACCTTGTTTGTAACTGATAAGGCAGGTTTTTTAAGCCCAAAATTGTTTGCACTTAAAACTGATATAGGCAATGGAGACAGGGAGTTGGGGTGAGGCTGTTAATAGTATTTCTGGGCTGTGCAGTAAAGAGTTTTATGAATTTTGTTCTCTTAATCTAGGTGTTTAATTTATTTCTGTGGCAGTTATGGAGCATCTATTAGCCTGGGAAGGCTGTACAGTAGCTCTGTAGCCACAATATATGCTAAACAATAAGCTGAACTGCCAAAGTTGGATTGCTGTGTCCGTCTGTACTGCATAGGCTGTGTATATAGGCAGTGCATAGAGCTTTCCCCAACTATACAGGATTGGATTGGATTTATTCGGTGTAAACACCAAAGATATCCCACGAAAGTCTAGAAGACTTATTTCCAGTGGGGTCCTTCTGGTGGTGATTGGGCAGCACACCGGGAGACAATCCCATACTCTTTTCCAAAGAGTGTACTGCGTTCTTTAACGTGCACATGGGCCATAAATTCACACAGGATCAACAGCTTAAACGTCTCATCCGAAGGACGGTGCACCCTCCAGCTGAAACACAAGGAGAGGCAATGATGGGAATTGAACCGGGTACCTAGAGATCTCCACGGCTCAGCGCACACAGAGTGGCTACCACCAGATTAGCTGACTGAGCTAAGCTGCTCTCAAAATTTTAGTAGATACAGTAACATTGTATACTTACAGTATATCATTAAATTATGCTAAAAGACATACTGTATTATTTATAGAAGCTATTTATTGTAATTTGTAGTTTACCAGGTTGAAAAAAAGGCAAAAGTACAAAAAGAGAAATAAATGGATAGAGCAAGGCAATTTGCTTGTCTTGTAATTTGTATCATCCATGTTGAACCGATGGAGTTGCACAAACAACAGTTTGAATAATATCAACAGTAATAAAATTGGGTTTTTAAAAATATCTTTGACAGCAATGATTGAATTCTGATTAACGATGCTGTATAAAATGTCGTTCCACCTGAAATAAATCCTGGTACGAGGGCATCCCGTATTGACGATAAATATGTAAACTGAAAAGACTCCAGGAATTGAGTGTATCGCTCTGGCAAAATGATCTCCTTCATCGAAGCCAAGTCATCAGGCAATTTGATCCTGTCATTCATGAACACCACGTATGGACGAAACACTTTCATTGGGAGGCAGATATCTTTACGTATCAAATGATTTCGTAGAAGATTGGCACGTAGCCTCTGCTGTTCAAGGACGTTGTCGTGTTTCAGATCATATTCGATGCTGGCGTGTTCTGAGCTTCTTTCACTTTTGCGCTGGATCCAGCTTTTTCCATCCTTGCTAACCGTCACAGTTCCAGACCAATTCTTTACTTCAATTACATAAATCCCATTACCTGCAAACAATTTTAAAAATAACATTTAATGAGATATCAATAGGTTTAAATATTCAAAATAGTCCATGACCTCAATGAAAAACTTATGGTGCTTTCCTGACTGTTATAAACCACACTAAAATTAATATTACAAAATAAGCAATGAAATATGAAAAAAAAATATATACAGACTGTATTCTGTGTTATGATTTCTTATTATGTTTCACTGGTTTACCAACATTTTTCGAAAACATTCAACAGTACAATAGTCATTGAAATTCAATAAATAAACACATACATGGATGAATGAATATACTGTAACAAGGCAAAAGTATGAACAAAGAAATTGAAACAATTGATTGCATGATAAATAAAACAAATTCTTGCACAATCAAAATGATACTGATTAATAAATTTCATATTGCTATTAATTATAACATTTTTAGAAACACAAACAATAATTTAAAACATCCTTTTGGGATACAACGAATAATAATAATGATCATGGTACTGAAGTATAAAAGAACATGACAACCATTATACCTGTAAGGACGACCAAATCAATTTCGTGTTTCCTCATCTGAAAATCATCTGGTACCCGCAATCCACAAAATATATCGGATCGATTGACACCACGTTTTTCCAAAGCGCAGAGGAGACTTTTCTCGGCATCTCTTCCAGTCTGAACATGAGCCTCCTCCGAATGGACTTTCGGTGAGCTAACATGTTCAGCCTGAACCAAACGATTTCTTATGCTAAACATTGCCAAGGTTTTTGTTACTTTTTACTGAAAAGTGAATGAAATAATCATGAACATAAGGTAGATGTAAGGGTGAAGAAAAATCATCAATGCTTGGAGAATGTGCAGCAGGCAGAGACAGGTTTCTACCTAGTTTTTAGTCTAATATTTCAAGACTTTTATAAGAATCATTTTAAATCAGTATATGTTTATATACATATTAATTATATATAAATAACATAATATATATATTGTATATTCATATAGGCAACGAAAAAAACCCCAAACTATAGTGTGATGTAATGCAGTCAATAACTTTCTCAACCCCTCAAGGGAATCACAACAAACAACTATAGCATCTTTTTTATGAATACAAAAAAAACTGTAATTATTCTACAGTCCTTTAAAATTGAAGATAGAAAAAAAAATTGAAAGAAAAAACCCATCAATATTCTTGGATTATTATGGATTTCCGTGGGATATAAATCATAACAAAAATATTTAACTCCAATCTCCCATCTATAAAATAGCTGAGACTTGTTAACGAGAAAATATTGTGAGTCAAATCTGAAGATTATGTTTATTACAATCTGATGAGCTAATGTGGTCAGGGTGCTGGTATGGTGGAGATACAATAACACAAACATATTTTTTCATCCATTTTAAAACGGTTACAAATTAAAATAACGTTAAAATACAAAAGGAATGGGAGACTTGAGAAACCTGGGTGTTTGTACAGACAAGACCCGTAAATCAGTAGACCTATCATATAACCTACATTTTAATTAAAACTGGAAGAAGCTAAAAAACAAAATCACCACATTTTTATTGACAAACAGCTGGCTTACCCCATGAAATTCTCAACAGAAATTGACTCAAAATGGAAACATATTGTTAAATCTGAACATTGCAATTCAGTGTAGGACGAGCCTCTTCCAGCTACGCATACAGATGACTGTTGTATGTTACACAAACGTTATTAATAATTAGCTACTGTTTACAGATCATTATAACTTGTATGTTGCTACGACATACATACAATTGTTTTATAATCCAGGTCAAGGAGTTACGACATAAAAATAGAAATGACGATAACATCATCGAAATACAACACAAAATTGCACTAAATTTCTGAAAGATATTGTAATTTCAAATACACTAAACTAATATTAGTAAACTTTTTACCTAATAACATAATAAATAAATAGCATAAATACACAGAAACTCTTAAAATGTCAAGACATATTCCAATGTTTTGAACAGATCCAGACGTAAACAAAGACACATTGCGCAGTTAGATTATCAGCTGTACACTGTAAACAATACCGCTGATTTAGGCTCCTGATAATATGTAATTATGAATTTAAAAAACTTTAAATATCTTGGCAATAAAATTTATGAAAGGTTCAAAAATAAATAAAAATTACTTTGAGTTGTTTTTGTGTACATATATTTACTACATTAAAAATTATATTCCTTAAAACATTGACATTTATAAAATGTCTGTAGTCGTGGCGCGAACCATGTGTCGACTCAAAACTTATCAATAACAAACTCGGAAGGAGGCCTGCAATCCTGAAGTTTGGGCGTAGGTTTTACTTTCAAACTGACAAATCATAACCCAGCAGCAAATATACATTTTATTATTCATTGCATATGCTTTAAAATCATTTTATCTCACTGCTGTTACTTAAGACAGACGCTAAAAGAGCAAAAGATCACTTACTTTTTAAAAGTAGTTGGGTGAGGAGAACACCACCCAGGCAGGCAGTCTAGTGTGGTAAAAAACTAGGCCAAGGATAGGGCCTGGCCCAGCCCCTAACAATTTGACAGGCGGGGCGTTCTTATATATATTTTTTTTGTTGTTGAAAGGAGTAGTATAGGTTCACTTAACCCATGCAAAGACAACATTGTATACTAACATACTACTTATTTAGGCACAGCACAGCAGCAGTGCGTCTGCTGATGTTTTGTATCATCTGTAGGCCTACGCCTAGTGGCATAAAAAGCTGTATGTAGATGTAGTGCATAAAAAGTTTTCTATGTATTGGCACTGCCGCAGAGCACCAGACTAAAAACATACGGTTTTCATTGAGATTATATTTCCCGTGCAAAATTAGGCTAAGAAGAATTCCGTTCTCAATTTTTAGGCAAATTGGCCTATTTTCACACCCTTTGTCCAGAAAATTAGGCATTGGCATATCTTTCAATATACAAATGATATTTTAAGTTGCAGTTATGATTCTGCGCACATATTTTCCTAGCAAATTTGAGTTGCTTTTTGACGTATAATTTTAAGGTGTGAAAAAAGTTATGGTAAATTTGTTCTTGGCATGTCTTCTGAGGGATACTCGGGGGTTTAAGCTGGCCAGAATCAATATTTAGCCATTTGGCTGATTCGGTATGAAAAAAATTAGCCAAATAGAAATTTGATTAGCCAAAACTAAAGAATATAAGCAATAAAGCTTTAATTCCATCAGCATTTTGGCTAAATTTAAAAGAAAATATTTAGCAAAATTCAGCTCTTATTAGGATTTGGCTAATGAACACTTCAAAAAATCTTTGTAAGAAAGGCCTTGGTTACACTAGTTTCCTGCTCCCTGGTCCTATAATAAGATGGTATGTCCGAAGGGTTGTACACGCAGGACTTATTTCCATAGAAGTTCCTATGGCGTGGTGTGGCGAATTCAGTTGATTAATATTTTGTGTACATTATTACTGCCGGTCATTGGATCAAACACTGTAAAGCACATCTTCAGCAAAAGTTTTTATCCTATGACTTTTTCTTGTTACAGGTTATTCATTAAAATGTCGGAGCTATTACGCGAACCCACGGAGGAGCAGATAAAAGTACCGAGGGCAACCTGTAGCTACGACAACCATTGCTCGCAGTTTCTGGTCAAAGAACGCAACTACAGTCGACAATATGCTCACTTGTACGCACAACGTTTGAAATGCTTTTATCCAACACTGGAAAAGACAGTTAGAAGAAAATGGGGTAAGAAGGCATTGTGGTATTATCTTAATGAATGTTAGGGTATAGTACTAAAGTGCATTAATTTTCAGTATTTTTGTTAAAAAAAAGTTGTTTTTTTTGTTTTTGTTTTTGTTTTATTTTTTTTATAGGGAAATTTAATTTATTAGAGCTCATTTTTGTTTTGTTTATTAAATTATTATTATTGATAAGTTATCAATTAAAAATATTTTTGTGTTAAGTTTGCATGTAAACGGTTAAATTAAACTTATGTTTTGAGATTGTTCTGATTGTATTATAATTATCATTTTTGTATTAACTTAATAACAATAACAATATATATTTATAAATGGACATAAAACATGTTCTTGCATTGTATTAATTTTTGGTTTCATTTCTATTAAATTGTGAAATCTGGATGTAAAGTGTTTGAAAATCAAAACATTTTTTATCTCTTCTTTTGTGATACTGACTATTGCTGTATTGTTTTGTACTTTTAATATACCTTAAAAAATAATAGAACCATCCTTTCCAGGTTAACAAATATTTTTGTGTGTATCTACTTTTTGTTATGATGGATGGTTCTATTATTTTGTAGGGATTTTAATATCCGAACAATGCAATGATCTGTGTAATTTTTTCTTATAGTGTTTATTGAATCCTGCACCATTGATTTCTTTTAATAATGCTTGCGTGTGTTTTGTAGGAAGCGATGTTAATATTCGGAAGTTGTTTGAATTGAAGAAAGGTGAAAAATGCTGCGTGATAGGAACCATATTCAAAAGTATGGAATTAAGACCAAATATTCTCAGAGAAATTAGTGATGAGGTAAATATTTATAATTCTAGATGAATACTTAAAATAATTGTTCTTTTTGATTGATATTTTATAATTTGTGCTAAAATAACATCATAATTAATTCATATTTGAAGTTTGACTACCGACTTCCTTCAGTTGGTACCAAATGTTTCCTACTGGAAAATGGCTAATACATTTGTTATTATTATTATTATTATTGTTCATTTATTATATAAAATCATATTAGTAAAGTAGCAAACGCACTCGGTAAAATTCAAAGCTATTGTTAAGTAGTTCCATAACTTTGGTGGTTGTAGAGCCCCCGTTTCTCACACTTTTTTTTCTTTGTGACCCAAGTTGTATTTCTTACACTAGCCGCGGCCCATCTAAAAATTTGATAGTAAATAGCACATCGATTGTTCAGCGCACCGTTAATGAATTCCTAAAATTGATGCTCTATTGTTTAAGAATGACTGCTAGATATTAGTATGACAGCAATTTTTGCTTACTATGATTGATCTTTTTTGCCACAGTGGGAAAACAGTGGCCGATCCATAATAGAGGGGGTCAAATGAGGTAATTTCAGATAGAGGGACACTCAACTAAGCCCCACCAATGGTTGGAGCTGAGGTAAGAAAGGATAATTAATGGCACCTCTAGCCAAACGGGACTCAGATTTTTACATTAGAAAGCAATTTTCTCTTTTCTATTTCATTATTTTTTTTTTTTTTTAATTAGACACCCCCTTCCCCAACTTTATCTTTAATTCCCTACTGGAAAACAAGACAACTTTTCAATATTGGCGATGAAAATATGATTTTCTATATTATGTTTGATGCACTTAAAAACATTAAGTTTAATTTTGTGGCTACGACAGTTGTACCAACAAAAATATATAGGGAGAGTGACTTTTTAGGTGTATTATTAGTTAACCAAAAGAGGAAAAATATTCTATTAGATCTGAAAATAGAAGTTTAATTTTGAGTTCTCCCTTTCATTCTTTATATTTTCTCTGAATGGCCTATTGTTGATATTTTTACAGGTAAAATACAAGTATAGCAAAACAAAATTATCTTTGAAATGATCTGTCGTAGTTTTCACTGTTCTATTGTGGCGGTGTTAAGGGCCTTTACCCTGAAGGCTAATGATACCTAACAGCATAATGTGTCTCCGAGCTCCCATTAAGTTGTCAAATTCTTTTTAATTTTTGAAGTCTGGGAGTGCCGACTATCTTTTGTATTTAATTAATGAAGTTAGCAACCGGGACCCAACAAGAACCCCCCCCCCCCAATCAAATCTCAGAAAGCCACAGTGATCCCCACCCCATTGTTAAGCTATTGCCATTATCATCATCATCATCATCATCATCATATCATCATCATCATTTTTCACAATTTTTATAATCATCATCATCATTGTCACTTATGGCTTAATAATTGACATGTTTACATGATACTATTTTAAACTATCTCTTTCCAAATTTATTGTCAACATCCTTTAAAGTCATTTAATGTAAGGAATCCTAGCATTGCCCCTACTTGTGAATACACATTAATATATTAAATTTTCTTTCCTTGTAGCCATAACCATATATATGACCTTTATGATAGTAAACTCAACAGTCATTATACCAACACTGTATATGTTTGACTAAGGCTTGGTTAAAGCGCAATCCCAGTCAATGGTTCATTGAGGTCATGCAACTCTATTGGTACAATATCATACAGCATATGTTATGTCAGTTGGTTTAGTAAGCGTGATCGTAACGTCACTCTACTGTTTAAGTTTCCATACAAATACAATGCTATTAAAATTATTGCTACTGTATATCAGCATAAGTCCCAATCCAAGTGTCTTAGATCGTAATTATGAGGCTACCTATAAAGAATACTAAGCCATTTCCAGTTCAAGAACTCTGTACATTTAAATATGAATTAACCATTTTAATAAGTACTGTATAATTTATTTTTAGTAAGATCTATTATTCAATTGTAGTACAGTGTAACACGACAGTGTAAACAAATGTTTAACAAAAATCATTTATCATGCTACTATACTAATATAATTGTAGTATAAATACATACATAATAATAATAATAATAACAATATAATAATAATAATAATATTTTAATTTCCTCAAATACAATAAGAGGGCAAAGCAAAGAAAGGAGGAATAAGTTCCTGTAAGTTTTGGCAACCCCAAAACAGCAAACATGAAAAAAGAAAAAAACAAATGTCGAAAGCAAACAATCACACTTAAAGCAAGGACACCCCTCCAAAGTAAAATATTTACACATTGGTTGATTATCATATCTAATGACAATACTTAAGTTGTATATTAATTATTTTTTGTGATGTTAATTTTTTAAGTATTAGCCTATTTTTAAATTTTTTTTAAAATTATGCAATAACTGAGATAAGCCAAATGAAAAAAACTTTCCTCTTAAACTACACAAACAAATACAATATTTAAACATAAAGTAACAATTTACAGATTGATAAAAATAATAAAAAGGCAATGTCAAAATAAACATTCAGATTGTAAAAAGGAGGCAAACATTACAGTACATTGAGATATAATGCTAAGGCTATGATAAATAAACTAACTGAATCAAACATAAATAGTGGGCCAAGGAAATAAACAGTACTAGTGAATTATATATGTGTGTGTGTGTGTGTATGTGCGTGTGTGTATATGAAGGATTATTGAAGACTAGAACAAATCGTCGCTCACATCACGAACTAACACAATTAAATTCAATTGTGTTAGTTCGTGAAATCAAAAAAGCGCGTCAAAATACGCGCTGTTGTTGTTAAGGACTTTTTGTGTGGTAAAGAATACAAAATTGCTTGACAACCAATACGCGCTCGTTTTGACGCGCTACTGTAATTTCACGAACTAACACAACCTACTTTGATTGTGTTAGTTCGTGATGTGATCGACGAAATACAGGTCAGAGCGTAATAACTGGGAAAGTAGCATTTCAGTAAAAGTTTAAGATTTCTTGTGAACTTGCACTGCATCTCTACAATGTACAGGCCCGTATCCATGGGGGATTTTTATGGTTCGGGAGAACCCCCCTTTTTTAGCAAACCTCCCTCTTTTTTTGCGAACCCCCTCTTCAAATTTTCCAAATAAGTCCTCCAACCCAACTAATGCACTGCAGACCCGCCCAGACACAGATGTTTTTAAACATATCTGCTTTTATAGCATTATTTAGACCCATAAAGCACAAAAATCCTCTTGCTTTGGGGGTTTCGCCAGGGCTTCGACCATGGACCTCACGCCCAGAGACA
>NW_022741034.1:816999-870162 GCF_011630105.1 Anneissia japonica
CACTTGGAAGATTCTACTGTAGCTACGGGCCTGATGTATGCAATAACGTCAGGTCAGAATAATAAAAAGGCAAAACAAGACGTGTGTCTTTTCAAGTCTTTTCACAGACAATAGAAATAATAATATTCATTGTCTACCTGTGTGCCAACTTACTTTAAGGTACAAACATGTGTACGGTATGTACATTGAATATTGGCACAAAATTCAGTGAACCATTTGTGACATTTTGTAATCATCACAGTTAGAATATTATAATCATTAATATCATCAACATCAATATCATCATAGGTTAGATTAATGCATTTAATCTATTAATCTTCGTATGATAATGTCCACTAGTGAATGACATGCAATTATCTAATTATTAATGTTTAATGTTTTTAATACAGATTTAGTAGTTGAATATTTTAACATTGTTGGCGTTGTGGTTTGCTACTGCTACTCTTCTTGGTCTATTGGAGATTACAGCAATTCCTGAAGGGGTGTCTAATCCATCATCTTTATGATCTATTCTTTTATGAAAACACCATATTTATCAAATAATTGTAGTTTATGATTACTTGATATTATTATATTTTCATCCATATCCATGGTTACGTCGCTAGGACCCCATACATGACCGTCGTTAATACCATAACCTGTAAGGATTTTTTTTAACTCCTCATTTGCATCAAACATTTGTATTGCGTTATTTTTAACGTCAGCAACAATCACATAATCTTCCTTCGTAATAGTTACATTATATGGGCCACCAAATTTACAATCTTCTGAACCTATCTTACCCAGCAGTCTACCATCATCAACATTAAATTTAAACACGCAGTGAGCCTCACGATCTGCTACATACAAGACTCTAGTTTTCATATTTACTGTCAAGCCCTCTGGGTATTTCAATATTCCTTTACCAAATGTGGTGATTTCTTCAAATTGGTCATCACACATTACAACACATTTCCCTATGTAGTCACTATACACGATGTGACCGTCATCCATTGGATGCATTTTATTGATCATCACATCTTGTGGCACCTGTACCCTAGCAACAAATAAACCTGATTGATTGAACTTTATTATATCTTTACTATAGCTTGATACTAATATATGACCATCTGTATCTAACACTACATCTGTCACTTTATTTCTTTTCATATGTTCTTTATAATCTGCTATGTTACCAATGGTATGTACAAGTCCCAGTGATTCCACCTTGATATTCACTGGAGATCCTTTGATGGGTGCAGCAACTCCAGAAGTTATTTTCATTTGCCAATCACCTTCCACGTTGCATCTACCTGTTATTTTGTACTCTCTACTGTTGATATATTCTGTCTCTGTTGCTGATTCTTCACCTGATTGGTTGATTAGTACAGCAGTTAATTGACAAGCATCGCTATCTATTAGACTTGAAATTTTAACTACAAATGGTTGTTCTTTTATGACATTAATAAATTCATCATCTTTAGCTACACTGTACATGCTGTCAAAAGTTGTGATTTTACCAACGCCCTCTGCAACAATCGACTCATCCAAGTGTGTAGATGGAATGAAGTGTGGTGTAATAACTTTCCTTTGAAAAAATTCTTTTCCTAGGACCTTGTCTCTGACAGTGTTGATAGTTGTCTTATGGGATTCAAGAATGTCTTTTTCTTCTGGTTTGTTAATAATTGTATTTACTGAGACTATCAGATTATTTACTTGAGTCATTTTTGAATCAGTATCTTGAACTTTACTGTCAGTGTCTTCTTTTTTTTCTCTATATCTCTCTTCAAGTTTTGAAATCAACTCTCTGCTTTTTTCCGTAACTGTTGTAATAAGTTTCTTTTTCTGAATTTTGATGGCTGTTCTGCAAAAGTTTAGTTGAGAATCAAATTCAGAACTATCTTTAGTTATGAATTCTAGTTTTCTTTTTAACTTATTTTCAATTTCATGCGCTAACTTGACAATTTCAGTGGCATCGTTGTTAAACTCAATTATAGCAGTTGACATTGGAATCACTTTATGTTCTTTCTGATAACAGCGAAGAATGTGTTCACAATGCTTACATGCTGATCTGTTGCAAGTGGAGCAGAAGAATTCCAATGTGTTGTTGCAATGAACTTTGCATTTGTCTGAACTGCCCTCATGTTCCTTCTTGTCTAGTGTATAAAGTGAATGGTTTCTCAATGCAGGTATTATCTGGTGTTGTTTGATACATGGAGCTCCACATAGATACAGTTGACATGTCTGGCAGTGGTATTCAGGTTGATTAGTGTTGCAGCAAGTACATTTAGTTGGTTTTTGATCCTCAGTTTTTATGACATACTCTAGTAGTTGACTTATCATTGTATTTGAAGTAAGCTCTTTTAAGTCATACCTTGTTAGGTCATGTTCTTGTGCACATGTGGGGCATTTCATCTTTCCATGAGTTTCCACCCATTTCTGGATACACTGTAGACAATAGGTGTGCATGCATTTCAGTGTCTTTGGTTGGTGAAACCTGCTGAGGCAGATGGCACACTCAAGATCTTTTTTATCCATAAACTGCAAAGCTTTGGATACATACTGAGACATCTGTAAAGACAATTACATAGATACAGTAGTAAATATTGCAGTCCTTTTTTATGAGTATTAATAGTTATATTGCTTTCCTTTTTACATGATGTGAATGCAAAATTTGACCAAAAAATGGCAAATTTTACATGTTTTTACCCCAAAAAATTGTATTTTTAAGCATTAAATGTAGCCAAGGAAATCATAAAAAATATGTTGTTTTAATGTCATTTTTTTTGTAAGTTTTGGGTCATTGAAATAAGTATAGTGTATAGCCATACATTGCTTAGTTAATGTTAATAGCTTTCATATAATACAAAATATATTCAAATCTTTCTGTAACAGACTAATAAAATGCTGTTTTTGAGTAAAAACGTAAAATTTGCCATTTTTTTGTAAAATTTGGCACTAAAAACCAAAATTAAGCCTGGAAAAGGTCCATTCTGTGTGAGACAAGGCTTATTGATGAGAACTTTTTTATGATAGAATTATGAGACAAAAAGGTTGTTAGCTTAGTATTTGTCATAATAACATGTATTGTTTAATTTAACACAAAAAAACCTAAAAAATATTATCTGGTAATTTTTGGGTCACAGCATTAACATAATGTTGTCATCATATACCTACATAATTTGATTTAATATCTTTAGTATGATGCCAAATATATTCAAATTGAATCTTCTAGTATTATTTAGCTCTGAAAATGCCATTTTGAAGTAAAAAAAAGTGTAAAATTTGCCATTTTTGCAGGAGATCCTTAGACATATTATAACTCTAAAATACAAATGAAAAATGTCTGAAATTTTTATAGGCGTTTTATTTTGTGTAAAAAAGTTATAAAAAATAAGTTTTTTGGTAAATTTTGGGTAATGCCATTAGCATAATGTTATCATACACATGATTTGATAGATAATTTTTACTATCTAGTGTGACACCAAATATATTCAAATTGAATTTTCCAGTAATGGACTAGCTTCAAAATACGATTTTTGGGTAAAAACGTGCAAAATTTGCAATTGTTTGGTCAGAATTTGGCACTCGAATCCAAAAAAGGGCTTTCAATCTGATGGCCACCCATCTAGTAGCGATTAGACCATTTTGCACACTTAGGAAATCTCCCTATCCCATTTAATAAGAGTTTCCCTTAATAGGGTTTGGCCATAGAGTTAAAAGATAAATTTTTCTCGTTTAATTGAATAGTTTCCTTTTTGTGGTGTCCCCTGAATTGAAGTGTCCCAAAGGAGGGGTGCTACTGTAATATCAAGTCATCTTACCTTGATTCAAGTGTAACTGTTCGGAGTTGATACCAGAAGTGTGATCAGTAGAATGTCAGTGTTTACTGAAATTAAGATAAGATAAGATAAATATGAATTGTACATTGAATCATGTCAAGGCCAAAGCAAGATACCAAAATGTATTGATTTTTACTTATTGCTAACAACATGTATTTGAAATGAGTTATGTGGCCAAAAAGAAAATCCAATTTATGAAAATCTAACATCTATACAGAGTACCGACATGCAAATAATGAATGTTGTGATATGATCTCATTAAGTTAAACAAGTGATATTATTATTATTGAACTTACAATATTGTATTAAACATATGTTTCATACTGTAGTTCCTACCCATAAGCATTTTTACATTCTAATATGGTTTCAAAAAGAATTATTTGGGACTGTGCATCATTTATTTAAGGTAAATGTATATTCTTGAAAACTATACATTAGTGCCATAGAAATTATAGAACTCGATGAAAATATCACAATTATAATAGGCGTTGACAATAGACAAATGGGTAGGCCTTTTGGGCCCGGTGTACATGTAGATCTAGACAAGTCCATTAGGAGCTTCAGAGACATGCTATCGTGCTCAATTAGATCATCATCCACACAGTTATCAATCAAGTACATTCAATAAAAACAAACCTGGAATACCTAGAAGGCTAAATTCATTTTAAACAGTTGAAAAATGACATCCATGCACCACATAATCATGTTCTACTGTACTCTACTGTGATACAGTACTGGTGGAAATTCCCTTATGACTCACAGTGTTCATAGACAATGTTCTAAATAAAAATGGTTCTCAAACACAAATCATGACCCAAACAAATCTAAGCTACTATCCTATATATCCAACTATATAGCACTTTATATTTTTTGATGTATTTTTTATTAACATTATTTGTTATCCATGCTTTTGAGAAAGAGATGTTCTCTCTTTAAAATGAATTGATTGATAAACTTGGTAAATAGTAACCTGTATTGACAACGATACAATATTTACTTAATATTGTTATAATAGTTAGGTTACTATCGTTGTTGTTATAATAGCAGTAATGCAGTATAATCCAAATGAGTTTCAAATGGTCATGTTTAAAAATATTAAGAAAAGTTAAGAAAAAAAAATGGGGGTTTTGATTTGTCCTTTTCATACCTTATTTTTGTATGAATAGGCCTAGTTGTTTATATTTTTACAGGCAAAATAAAATTATTGTGAACAAATTATAAAGAATCATAAATATCTTTAATTTATCTGTCTTAGTGTTCATCCTCATATCATCATCATCATAATTTTTCTTGATTCTCATTACCATTATCATCATTATTTTCATTACCATTATTCTCATTACCATTATTCTCATTACCATTATTCATTAATTCATTACCATTATTCTCATTCATTACCATTATTCTCATTACCGTTATCATCATTATTACCATCATTATTTTTTATGATTCTCATGACCATCATCAGTATTATCATCATTATCATGTCACAAGGGCCAAATAATTAACATGAAAATACCACAGCATTAACTATCTCAATCCAAATTTATCGTCAACTTCCATGTGGTTCATTAAGAACCACAATAAGAGCCACTTAATAAAGAATCTATTAGCATTACAAGTGTATGCAATGCAAAATTTCTTTCACTGTAGCCTAAATGTCCATGTTAATGACCACTATAAATAGTAAATTCAATAAAGCCATTATGCCAACACTTAATGTTTGTTACTTGGTTTGGTAAGCGAGATCACAGCAACTCTCTAATGGCACATGGTCCATACTGTGCTATCAACAATATCACTGTCAGTTAATAAGTCCTAATCAAAGCATCAGATCATAATTATAGGCCACCTACAAAGTGTAGCAAGCCATTTCCAATGCAGAAATTCTACACATTGACATGTAACAATGTCTCATTGTTACATTGACATGTAACAATGAGACATGTTGGTAATTATAAGTTGGTACAAACTTAATTATCATGTTACTTTAAAATCATTTTGTAAATGAAATTATCATTTTATAATTCAATTCTAGTATATAAATACATCTATTATTCAATTGTTGGGGGGTGGGGAAGCCTTGAATCTGCCACTGGAAAATGAAACAACTTTTGATATTTGAAACAAAAATATAATAGACTTTTTTTATTTTATATTTTGTTTCTTTCAGTAACTCTGATTTTAACCGGTGACCATGCTGTTTTTAAACTTATTTTGATTTCTTTCCACACACTTTTATTTATTTATTTATTTCCCCCCTCCCACCCTTCTCCTTCTCAATCCACTTTTTAAAAATTTATAACCTATTAATATATTGTATTTTTCAACTTAAGTTTACTACCTCTTATGTGCGGAAAAACAATAAACAAAACAAACAAACAAAAAAAAAAAGAACATGAATTAATTTAATAGGTGTCCAAAAATGGCACTTAAATTTCAATTTAAAAAACTACCATATCATATAATTTAAAGAATTTTACACTTACAGATACCCGAATATAGCACTTGAATAGTACAAAATTTATGATATTCTCCAGAGCGCCTACCATGCATTTAGGACGCAGATGAGTAAATTTTACATATGGTATAGATGCCCAAAAATGGCACTTGGATACTTTGTTCTCATGAGGATTCACCTAAAAATTCTGTTTTTAAGTTTTCAGAATTGTTAAAGTTCACAACTGTTTGAAAAACCGCACATAAATTGAATTATTTTTTGCAAACCTACTCGCGACCCAACACAAAAGTTTGGCGACCCATTTTTGGGTTGCGACCCGTAGTTTGGGAAGCGTGGGTGTAGAGTGAACATGAAGGCGAAATGTTATTGTTTTGAAACGACCCAATGATAGTGTGTGAATTAATTGGCAAGGAAAGGTAGTAGGATTGTCATAAGTAGTGTTTTATACTCTCAAGTTTTTGTATTCATTCTACTATTCATTATAAAATTTACAAAGTGTTTGGTCATCTTAGAGATAAATTTGTCCTAAAATTGCAGTTTGGTGGGGAGAGGTTGTTCTATAAATACAGGTCTACCACAACTAGGTACTCTGCTAAATAAATATTATGATCAATGCCGTTCACAATGTTTCTACAGTATCATAATTTATCTAATTTTCTTATAAATTGCAGCATAATTTAATGCCGCAGCCTGTGAGAGAGAAGTATATTAGCGACAAAGACACACTCATTCTAGAAGATGATTTACAGAGGATATCATTGGTCGACAACATTGATGTCTCCAAAGCAATCATAGGTGAGAATTAGTCATATGATAAGGAAAGAACAAAATCATGTCAGTCTATTAATATCTGTCTGTATTTAGACCTTACCTCCTTACAGCTGCGCTTAGCACAGTGTAATTATCATAGTGCATATCATCGTAAACCTTAGCTGTTCAAATGCTTGTAAAAGCAAAGATCAGTGGGCTAAGTCTGTGTTTCAATCTGTATTAAATCAAAATTAAATCAAATTGTATTTCAGAATTTCGTCCTTGTAGCTTTCCAGTTAAACTGTGACTGATATTGGACATAAAATGAAAAGAACATGGTTTAAACAACAATAAATAACAAGAAAATGAACCTAATCTCAATGTTTAAATTTATGAAATGCAAATTGGTAAAGATGAATTTGGTAGGAAATTAATTTTATGAAAATTATGAATGGATATGGTACATTGTTAAATACATTCTTAAATAAGTGTGCTGGTTCTCATAATTTTACATCATTTTGTTAGTTTATAAGTATTACATTTCCTTAGAATAAAGTCAGATTTTCTAATGGAGAGCCAAGTGGATGTCTGGTAGGAGATGAATGATTTTGAAATGGGGAGCCAAGTGGGTGTCTGTTAGGAGATGAACGATTTTTAATGAAGTGTATTCACCATATCAACATCATTATTTTTATGTGTATATTTATCACATGATGTGATGAAAAAAAATTAAGCCTTACTAACATGTGATGTATTTTGTTGTTGTTGTAGGAACAGTTGTAGCTGTTTTAGGAAAAGAAGGCGACTCAAGTAAGTTTGAGGTGGAGGAGTACTCATTTGTTGACTTACCAGCACAGATACCTGCTGCACCACCGGAACAGGACAGGTAAACTTAAATTATATTTCTACTTATATTTTTGTTAACTTTCTAAGGTGAAAGGTGTCCAATAAACTATAAACTTCACACTTACAGTTTAACAACAGTTTTTCACTGGCTTTTAGACTTTTCAGAAATATAATGGATGGATAAGCTTATTAAGTATAACCCACGAAACTCTGAAGAAAACTTACAGTATTTGCAGTTGGTCCTTTTGGTGGTGATTGGTCAGTACATCAGGAGTCAATCCCCTACTCTTTTTCGAAAGAGTGTCCTGCGTGCTTAACATGCTCATGGTCATAATGCACACATACCAATGGCTTAAACGTCTCATCTGAAAGACGGTGCGCCATCGTAACTTGCATTTCGCCCTCCTGCTGAAACACAAGGATAGCAGCGGTGGGTGGGGGGGGGGAGAATTTAGCGCACACACAGTGTCTGTCACTAGTTTAGCCAACTGAGCTAAGCTGCTTATCTTGTAAATTGAAGAGAGTAAAGTACAATATACATTAATAGTATAATATGTTTTTTTTGTTTTTTTGTTTCGTTTATTTTGTTTTATTTTTATTTTTTTTTGCTTTCAAGGTTTGTACTGCTGGCGTCTGGACTAGGAGTTGGCCAAACAGGTCAACACCTAATGAATCTACAGATGATGGTTGACATGGTAACTGGTAACTTAGGTGATGTTGATGATCAGAAGATGACTGCAAACATTGTGCGAGTCATCATTGCCGGTAACAGTCTAAGCGTTAAAAATCAGGATAAAGGCGCTATGACAATGGTAAGAGATTACAGTTTCCGCCATGAACGAAATTTTGTTTCAGTAATTATTATCATCATTATCTCCATTATCTCATTACTACCTTTATTATTACTATCTTCATTATCACTGTAATTAACAAGTTAACTATTTTCATGAATGTAAATCGTTGATTTCGGGACTATTAATCAATAGTTCCATTTATATGGTGTCATTCGTTGCTCAAACTAGAACTAGTTTAAGTTAAAATAGAATTGGTGTCAGTCTGTTTTATGTCACTTAATCCTCTTGGGGTCCCCCCCCCCCACTTTCTGGGAAAATAGGGAGTTTGCTGTGTGTCCTCATCTTACATGCAGCCGTTAAATTCCCCCATGATATCGTGTTTTGTAGTGTAGAGCATTTCCAGTTGTCCTCTGGTAAGTCTATTTTTGTCTCTACCAATTTATTTCTCAGGCCATTATTAGTTGGTGTTGTTGAATTTAATTTATTCACTTCATGATTTTTTTAGCAAGTATTTTGGAATGTACTGAGCATTCAGTACTTATAACACGTCAGGTAGGGCAAACATCATTTTGTATCATTTCTCCTGATGAAAAACGCCATTGGAATAGCATTGCAGTACCCGCCGGGTTCATCACTAGCCACCGAGCTCAAGCTCGGTGGTCTAGTGGTTAAGACATCAGGCTAGTTACCTGGAGGTCATAGGTTCAGTTCCCACCCCAATCACTTGCAAGATTTTTTTCGCAAGTATATGGGAATGTACTGAGCATTCAGTATTTATAATACGTCAGAAACATCATTTTCGTATCATTTCTCCTGATGCAAAAAGCAATTGGAATTGAATATTATCCTTATTAAATTGTATTTATAGGCCAAGTACTTGACTAGGAATACATCTCCAATCAGCAGTGCTGCAGTCAAGAACCTGGATGATATTTTGGCACAACTGGTGGTAAGTTAAAGATATGAAATGAATGCCCAGTTTGATTACTTTTATTGTATCCGAACATCTCTTTGGCTGTGAGATTTAGGTTTTCCATTCCTTCTTGAATAAAATCCTGGAGAAATTCGTTTGAAGTTATGACCAACTCAATACTTTATTCTGTATAGTAATAATTATTGAATAACTCTTTATCCAAGCCCACCACATTTGTACTTTAGTGTTGTCTGTAGTTCATATTAAAAGGAAATCATTTTACTTTCACCATTATTTTCACATTTTTTTGAGCAGGCAGAATTGTTTTGCCTGCCTTGTTTAACTTTTATTGTGATGCAATATGGTAGATTTTTCAATATGCTATAAGAATTTTAGCTTCCCATAACTGTAACAATCTCTGTTATATTATAAATTTGTATTCTTCTCTATTTTACTGTAATGTACATTTCAACATATTTTTTAATGGAATTTGCGCAATATATATACTGTCTCTTATACACATCTAGATGTGTATAAGAGACAGCACATTGTCTCTCACTAGTTTCTATACCAGTTGATGTAATGCCAGGGGAGCAGGACCCTGCTAACTTCACCCTCCCCCAACAGCCCCTTCACCGGTGTATGTTCCCTCGCGCGAAAGTCTACTCATCTTTAAACCTGGTAACCAATCCTTATGAGGCATCAATAGGCAGTTTTAGGTAGGGGTTTTCTATTTACAGTAGTACAGTAAAACGTCCATTGTACGAATGGTCTTTGCCCATGATGACGTCTTCATCGACCAATTATTACCATAAAAAAAGTCTGATTGCGCATGCTTTACAAAGTGATAATGTGTATTTTTCTAAGTAAAATCGAGTTTGTTGTATTTATTTATTAATAGTTCGATATTTTCTTCCATTTCTGGTATTACAATTAGTATATTAATGTAATAATAATTTAAAAATTCAATTTTTTTATTAAAGTGTGCTACATACAATGTAGTAATCCTAACCACAACAACGAACTACTAACGCAAGTTTCGTCGGATTGAGCGCACATGTTTACAATGGCGACCGAGAGTGTTGGAGACATCTTGAATGCTAGATATGATCGCGAAATGCATGTCAACAAAACATGATAGAAAGGTCCATAAAAAACATACAGGTGCTTGAATAAGAGTTAATGTTTTTTAAGTGGAAGAATGTCAGCAATTACAATAATTTGTTTTTTATCGAAGGAAAATTCAGCTAGGCTCTAGCACGGTAGACCACAGTGCTGCACTGTCTGGTCGTGCTTGGCCTGGATGACGTCAGCCAATTGGTGCTCAATGGCAGGGGATGCCTAGGTATTGGAAACTGACGCCCGATCTAGTTTACAAATTTTTCAACTTATGAACATTTCTCGGTACCAAGGGTTACGTAAAATGAACGTCTTACTGTACACATCATCGATGAATGAAAAAAATAAACAATATAGGTTAAAGAATTCATAACTTGACTGCTGATTATCAAACCGAGATGCCAAACCAGATTGCAACCCCTCTAGAAGTAAATCCTGTATTTTAAAGGGTTATCGCAGATATCATAACTTTGGAATCTGTGACTCTTGGTTTTGTATGTTATTTTTCATTTGTTAAACATAAAACATATCAAGTCAAATAAATAACCTGGCCAATGCAGACTCTTACTTTGTTAATTTAATTCTTTATTTTATCCTCTTTCTGTAGTAGCCATTACAGACTACAATGGTATGCTGTAATCAGAGTCAGCTTTGTTGTATCAATACATTGTATTTTTTTCTTTTATAGATTCTCGGGTACTTCGGGGCAGAATGTTGATAGTATTTACCGCATCACGACGATAGATGACCGAATGGAGATCCTAGAAACGACGCTAAGAGCTGGACATATGGCGCCAACTGCACCTGATTTGTTAGGTTAGTACATGATTTATGTGTGGCGATATTTTGCAGTTTGTCTTAAGTCTACTTGTACTAATTTTGGTTGACCTAATTCAGGTGTTGTTGAAGGAATCCACATCCGGGAGATCTGTTTAAGTGAGCGTCCTTAACACATCTGATCATATTTTGCTGTACACGGTAATACTCATTGGCACCGACTTCTGGGAGAATCTAGAAGTCTTGAAATAAGGGTGATGATGGGTGGGGCGCGCGAAGGTAAATTGGGGGCTCGATGATCAGTTGAGGGGTCCTAATTCACAAAATAAGGTAATTTTAGGTGATTTTTAAATAATTGACTGTGACTTTATGGTTTGGGGGGACTGGGGGACCCCCTAGATACGTCACTGGCTGCCCCCTAGACACGCCACTGGCTGCATGTCAGTTTAACAAAGGGAATGTAGTCCAGAATGAGAAACCAAGCTCATTTTCGCAAGAAAAATCCAGTGTAAACAGTGGCATTAGGATATTGTAATTTTTTCTAAGCTACACATAGTTAAGCTTTTTACAGAATGTATGCAAAGATGCACATGCGCACAAATGCAGAAAATTACTACTAGCTGCTATTAACCCACATGCTAAGAAAAATATACTTTGTATTTAAATCAAGTAGACCAAGGTAAAGTTACCTAATTTAATAAAGGTGAAAATAAATCGCATCTGAATGCGTCTGTAGTTAAATTCAGTATGGATGCGACCAATGTAAAGTTAAATAAAGGCCAAAATTAATCAAGTGTGAACCCGTCTTTAAGTTTAATCCAGTGTCAACGAGTCTTTAGGTTGTTAATTTCATGTGTTTTCAGGTTGTTATCCATATTTCAACAATGACCCTTTTATCTGTACCACCTGCCCCCATGTCTATTTCGCTGGAAACCAGCCAAAGTTTCAAACCAAAAGATTAACAGGTAAGAACAGCAATCATTTTTTTTTTATTATTAATTCTTATTATGAGGCTGGCCATCCCAAAACCAATGTATGTTGCTAAATGTTAAAATAAGTAATTAGCATAAGAATGTGATCTATTGTATACTCTAATACAGAGAAGCTGTAATATTTGTATTCCTAACTTTAGCAATAGTATGTCAATTCCTGTAAATTTCATATTCTAAAACGTTATAATGAATATATTAAAAAGTCAATTTTCTTGTTTTGTTGACTGATTCTGGTTTGACAAGGCAAGTCCCATATAGCTGCAAGCCTCTTCTAATTCAATAGGCTCGGAATTTTGAGTGGAATATAGATAAAAAAAAATAGCTAAAACACCACGTCGTGTATTTTTATGAATTTATAATGTGGTTGCAAAGAACAAAGATTGTTTACAAGAAAAACTTAAAGGTTATCTTCAACAAAGTGGTACAGGACAACTTTAATTAAATTATTAAAAAAATGCTTTCATTTTTCAGATTCTTTAGGCAAGAAGATTACGCTGATATGTATCCCAGAATTCCACTCTACCCATACATGTGTACTGCTTAACCTTCGAACTATGGAATGTCAACCTTTGACCTTTGATAGTGACATAGTGGAGGAACCGTGTGATGTTGAAATGGCGGATGAGGATGCAATTGAGAAGTGATGATCAGTTAGGCTTCCAATGTCAAATACAAATAAAGCCTTTGTTGAGCTAATAATGTTTAAGTATATTAATACCTTAGCCACGAGGTTATGCAGACCTGGGGCAAATGCAGGATTTGGTGGTAAGGGGTGTGTGTAGTGGAGTATATGAGAGTCCACACTACCTCAGCCTCACAGGTTGGGGCTGAAGTTAGAAAATTGCACTCTCATAGTAGATATAATTTCATTTATTTTCATATCAACAATACAATATTTTTTTCGTAATACTATTTAGGGGTGTGCGATCACATTGTCTGCTACACCCCCTGCATCCGCCCCAGCAGACCCTATTTTGAGTAACTCCCATTTCAAAAACATGCATCTTCATTAAACAGTACAGTACCACATAATTTTTGGTATTAATTATTTAATGTACAGTTCACGCAGTGACAAAAAATACTCTGATGCTTATAACCGCCATGAAATTGAGTAATGCTATCAGCATTTGTGACCAGCTGCTACAGTATATGAGTTAGCGAATGCCACCAAGCACAAGATTCCAGGGATTTCAAGTTGGAAGCAATCCCTTTCGGTCGCTCTGGTTTAAATGAACGTTTGTAACATGATTAATTTTATTGCGAGACAATTTAGAAAACAGTAGTAAAAACATGATTTTGCGGGCGATTGTTTATTTTTCGGGAGATTTTTGTTCGCTAACGAGATTGTGGAAAGACTGTCCCGAATTTCAGGAAACTCAAGTGACAACTCCCGGGAAACTTGAAAGCAGTGAGAGTGAATTTTCAGCTGTTTTTTTTTTTTTTTTTAATACTGTACTGTAAATATGATTGTTAGGATATTTTGTTTTTGGCAAATAACAATGTATTACTATAAGATAATAATACTATAAGATATTAATATACATTACTGTATGTATTTATTTTTTTGGTATTCTAAATAGATAATATCTATATAAACTAAAATTGTTTCATGCTTTTTTAATTTTTACTATTAGATTTTCATAGCTTTATTTGCTATTTTCAAATTTATTTAGAATATTGCTATTATTTTTAATTTTATACTGTATATTGTATTAAACTCAATTACTTATTATGTACAATTTCTATCCACAACAGTGGATGGTAGATAAAAAAAATAACAGTACGGAACCACAATCATAATAAACTTGCATTTTGTGACACGTTTAAGTGCATAAATCTCTATTATCTCTGCTACTCTTTTTTTGTTTTTGTTTATAGGTTATCTCCTTTGTTTTCATTAATTATTGATAACACAGGTCTTCCTTTAATTAAAGACCACTTTTCTGTGGTCCCAAATTTGCAAATGTGGCAAAGACAAGACAAACCAGTCACTCGTCGCAAAAATCGATTTTGAGTTATTAATAGAGTTAAAATAATAGCTATAAAATGGTAAAAAAAATCATTCAAATCGGACATTTCCGTATGAAGTTACAAGCGTTTAACCACACAGCTGTTTAAAGAATAATATATGAGAAATCAGCCTTCAAAGTTTATGATTTCAGGCATTTCGCATGCAGAAACTAGCTTTAAATCCTTAAAAAAGTGTTGTTTTAATATTGAAAATGGGGAAAATAACAGCATAGGATGGTGTGTAGATACATAAAAGTTAGTTTAGTGCAATAAAATAGATTTTTAAAAAATTGACATTCCAGCATGTTTTGGCCATTTTCTCTGAAACATGATTTGCGACGAGTGACTGGTTTGGCTTGTCTGTGCCACAAATGTCTTTCATCTTTATTATTCTAATTAGAGACCAAACATGCTAAAGACCTTACAAACTCTAAAAGTGGTCTTTAATTGGAGGGAGCCCTGTATACTCAAACTTAGGCTGTAAATATCGTGTGCATTGTATAATCAGTTTAACAAAATTCAATCTTCCTATGTGTTCAAAGCCAAAGTTAGCTGGTCTCATGCCAATTAGGCTTTCTTCATAAAGGCTTCTATGAATGGATGTCTTGTTATGGCACAGGAAATCAAGTTTTCCCTCCCCAGGTATGCCAGATTATAAATCGACGGGAAATTTACCGATAGCTAAAGGCTAATTTATTTGAAAGCAGAACCACTACGTTAAAGTATGGCTTTTGCTTTAATCTAGCTGTATAACCAGAATTTTTTGATACGCACAATACCAATGTGGTGTGATACAACCCTGACTTTTTGATACATTGTTGTCAGTCATCTTCTTGAATGCAAATACTGTACAATTCCCTTCCCTCAGTATTGAAAACTTGTACAGAATATTGGGGGAAAATTGAATAAATATATTATAATGTAGTTTTATAAAACTTTTTTTTAATGGAATTTTGAATTATGCCTATTTATTTAAACTGGTACTGGTATGGGCGTTTATAGTGCGCACACCAAGTCTTGTTTTACAGCATTAATCACCAAGGAAATTACGAGCACTACAAGTATATTTTCAAAACAATTAAAAAAAGCACAACATGGTACAAAGGACACAATTCACTCAGAAAAATAATTGAAAGAACTAGGCAAACACGTGACCGTGAGTGCATGTTTGAAAACTTCATATTGACCCCCCCCCCCCAATAACTGGCTAAAGCCAGGGCTCGGGGATATATCATTGAGGACTTGCTACCTAATAGAGCTTTAATCAAAGATTACAATCGTGAGAGCCAGGGTTCATCATAACTTTGATGTTTGATTCAAGGTGGTGGTGTGTGATTGGATTAGATTTATTCGGTGTGAACATCAAGGATAGCCCATGAAAGTAGTGGGGACCTTCTGGTGATAATTTCGCAGTACACCGGGAGACAATCCCCTACTCTTTTCCAAAGAGTGTACCGCGTTCTTTAACGTGCACATGAGCCATAAATGCACACGGAAACAACGGCTTAAACATCTCATCTGAAAGAATGCAAGATATGGGTTGCTAAAAATTGCAGGTACAGCTGTGGAATTTAAAACTGGACAGGAAAATCTGAAAATGGTCCTGATTGTCTTTAATTTGATGTGGAATTTAAAAAAAATATGTATGAGAGTAATACTTGACCACATGCTCAACAATAATGATCACCAAGGTGAGATTACTTGAATAATGAAATAAAAACACACTTTTTTATTATCATTTATTAATACAGTATACAAAAATACCACTCGTACAGAATTGACTATACTGGAATCATATATTTAATACTATAATCAATCTTTCTAAAATATAAAAATTTAAATTAATATTTCATTTTTGAAACCAACATTTAATAGGAATTAATTTATTCCTAGATACCTGCATTACTAAATGGTCTATGGATAGCTTAAATACTGTACAAGGTGTCATGTAGTAACTTCTCGATAAAAAAGTAGATAAGGAGTTGAAGTGTGGCTGACGGTGGTTATGGGACAAAGAATAGCCAGCATATCTTCTTCGGACAAAACCTCTACCATGTCGTCGTCAAATCTAGCCCACTTTGATTTATTAGGCTTGACCGTGCCTGGCTGCTCATCGTCTTCTCTCCCCACGGGTTTCAGACTGTATGTGGGTACCTGAGCATAGCATACGTAATGTCCACTCGAACTAGTGACACCACTGTGCATCACGATTGCATAGAGTTCATACTGCTGGTGGCGCTGCTCACATTCAGTACTGCACCATGGGGTCAGCATGAGGGTCAATGGGGTTGCAAGGTGTGTATTGACTTTTGACACGGAACCTTCTGGATAAAACCTAAAAGGTATAATAATGTAGAAAAATATTTATACTGTAAAAAACAAATAATTGAAGATAATTATTTAAGAATAATGTAGTTTTATATAGCGATGTAATATTTAATGTGATGTAATTATTCCTGCTTTTGATACTTGTAAGTAGACTGTTCTACTGAGTGTCTGAAAGTTAACAAATTTATTTCTCCAGATGTCAATTTTTGGTGATGAACCCACCTTCCTCCTCCTTAGAACACTTACCCAGAAAAGATGGTTGAGAATCTCTTGAGGTGGAATATTAAAACTGATGGCAGTTTGTGGAATAAGACCGAGCGCTCAGCTTCGCTGTGATGCATGCAACGCTCACAGAAGTACTTGTTCTTGTCAGTCAGCCGCTCAGTGCAGGTGTACTCTGCCAAGGCCCAGCTTAGAGACAAGTTAGCAGGTGTTAAGTCAGGATCTGCAAGAATAATCAGTGTTCAAGTGATGGCTTTAAGATACAGATGAGTGGTTTGCACATTGAGCCAAATACGGCAGAATTCATTAATGTACTTGCATTCCATCCCAAGTCCTCTTTACCTGGGGTGGATGCAGAAGAATTTGGTGGTAGGGGGTGTGTGCGAGTCCACAACACCTAAGCCCCACCATGGTTGGGGCTGAGGTGCAAACGTTTGGAGAATATGGACCTCTAGTTGCCCAAAAATTTTAAAATATTACCGTAATTCATATCAACATAATTTTTCTTAATACAATTTTCACCCCCTGCATCCGTCCCAGTCTACCCCACTTCATACCTCGCTCCCCATATTGTAATGAATATTTTAAAATAAGACTCACCAATAACAGGTATTTGTGTTCTAAAATCTTATTTTGAAACAATGATATCTTAAGGTGATAATTTTGACCCATGACCCTAGGTTTGAAGGCTGACCACCACCACCCCAACCCCATAGAAAGCAATCTCACCATTTGATTGACTGGCACCTCCATCAGACATCTTCTGCACAGGTAGACCAACTTCCTGAAAGTCTTCTGTACGCTCATTGAAGTTTTCACATTCACTGCATCGTGTTCTCATGACAACCAGCCCTTGGAAGAGACGCTCAACCAAGCGTAGGTGATTGGTATCTGATGCAGAAGGGCAAGAAGCATCATTTCCCATTGACACAGTTTCAGATGGTGGTGCATCCATAACCTCCATCACGGATGTTGATGCTTTTGTGTGTTCTAAATCACACATCTCATTCAGTCCTTGTGTTTCTAATTTATTTTCTTCAGTTCTAACCTCCAATTCATGTTTATTTTCCTTTGCTTGTTCATTTTTCACCTTAGCATTACTCTTTCTACGTTTGGTTTTAGAACCTAATGTTGATGTATTATCGTCTGGTTCGACTTTAATTTTCTTGGCAGCATTACATACAGTATCCATAGCTTCCACACCATTCTGTGCTATGCTGTTTTCGGGTGTGACGCCAAACATAGATATGGTTGTCTGATTGGCCGGTCTTTTGAACCTTCGTATACCAAGTGTTTTTTTCTTCACTTGTCTTTCAGCATTCTCGCCAGCATGCGATACAAATTCGCCATTTCCTTTCCCCAGTTGAATCTTTCTAGTGACAGAGCTACTGCTAGGCCTTGGAAGATGCTCCGATCCACTACTGGGTTCATTTTTTACGGGCTTCTTCCCTCCCAGTAGCCTGCCCTTTGGCGAACAATCTGCCTGTAGTGAAATTCTGCTTGTTAGACTTTCTGTGTTACTAGATTTGTCTTTGAGTCTTGATTCTAACTCGTGGCAGCCATCTTGGACGATACTAAGGAAGCAGCAGAGAAGCTCTTGTGCATCATGTTGGAGGAAGCCTTCAAACATTGGTTTTATTTTCCTTAACAAACACAAACAAAAAAATATTATAATTATATATATTTTGGTGTGTAAACATAAAAAAAAAAACATTTTTATATAGCAGCCAATGGCTAAGCGTTTGCTTTCAAATGGATTAAAAGTGACTAAATCATACTCGATCATAAGGAAAGACTTTTTCTATATCTTGTTTTGCAAACTTATTTTTTATAGATCGTCAGAGGCGGGTGTAAAAAATAAAAATAAAATGTTGTTTTCTTATTTAGCAAATAGATTTGCCAAAAACATCCACAGAGAAAATAAAATTAAAATTTTGTTGGTGAATATAAACAGTATATATGCTTTAAATTTATATAATTGGGAAGTAAATAAACATTGGCGTGGCGAATTCTTTTTAAAAAACCTGTTTTTCAAAGTGTTTCCTTATACATAGGGTAATATGTACTCTTGAATAAGCGCTGCGGCACTCACTCAAAGAGTCTATATTCAAGGGTTTACGGGCAAAGTTTTTCATACTTGAGGATGTTCAGCAGGTATTCCGGATAGACAGATAAAGAGGATCTCATCTCAAACTCCTCCAGATAGTGTTCCTCCACCTTCTGCATTGAGCGGAACAACTTATCAAGTTGTCCAAGAAATCGCATGTGAGTGGTAACACCTGGCGTGTCATCATCGCCATTCTCATCCACTTCTAGCTCATCCAGGTCCCTTACAAGGTGTGCTAGCTTCTTGATACCTTCCTGGAATCCAGGGGTGTAGCGCAGTGCCTGGACAACACTGTTGAAGAAGCAAGTATTGCCAAGATTCTGCAGGCCACTATAGGGCGGTGGGGGCTCAATGCTCTCCATTAGGCTAGTCTGCAAGTTATCTTCATGGCTGCTTTAAAAATAGAAAGTATTAATAAAACAATATGGAGCTATGAACTGAATTGGCAAAGTAAAGAAGCTGTGTTAATATGCTCTAAACCAATTTTTGTTTAAATTACATGGACATGTTTTTAATCATGGAGAAAAAAAATCCTGTTCCACAGGATTTGAACCCAGGAACCTGGTACTGGTGAAGACCAGCATCTTAACCTCCAACCAAGCTACAGGCCCACCTTGCTGGCAAATTAATTGTGTATTAATCATATATCTTACTGTTGAATTTCTTCATGAGAGTCTTTCACATTCGTCTCGCCATCCGACTTGCCCCTCTTCAATGACAATTTTCCTTTTAGTGAGAGTTTGGACACCTTCATCATGCTTTCAAAAGTCAATGAATCAATCAATCCTGAACATAAAATACCCAATTAATGTTAATTAGTTAGGCTTGGGAAATTTAATTTGTAAATTGAACAAATAAATGTAGGCCTAGGCCTAGCCTAGGCTAACAGCAAAATAAAAAACATGTAGCCTAGCCTAGGCCTAGTCCATAAATAAGAATTCATTGTGAGGGAGCATCTTGCTTTGGATGGCTAGAAATAAGGAAAGCTTTAAAATTAAATCATAAAAAAAATTATCAAACATAAACTTAGGCCCAGGCCTAGACTACATTACTACAATCAGCTCCGCCTCTCGCACTCACTCATCTCCAACCGACTCAGCAAGGCCTCACTAGGCCTAGCAGAAGCTAGGAGGCCTAGAAGTAATAACACATTATGGTAAAACGTCTAGGGCTAGGTTTATATTAATAAATATAATGTAATGGCATTCTAAATTATCTATTTATGGATCAAGTAACATCACCTATGTGTTTGTTTGTGTACAAACCTCAAATAATATTAGTACAGAGCCAAAAAATGTTTTCCAACAAATTACCCGCCATTACAAAACTACCTAAGCTACTGAAATTTAAGCATATTCAAAATAGATTCGATTAAACTTTAAAGAAAATAATTAGATTGTTTATTAAATTATTTTATACAATATTAAACTTTATTTTGTGCCATTCTGGTAGTATTTTTGGCCTTATTTAGAACAAAATATTCGTAATAAATCCTGTTAGCATACTGTAAAAATGTATTTGCTGTCTAAAAACAAGATGGCGGCTTACGATCCCGAGCGAGAAGCACCTGTGTTTGTGAGTATCTTCCAGTTTGAGATATTATTTTGAAATTTTTTGACAGTTTATTTTATCGGAATTATTCGTTCAATATTAATGTTAGCAATACCCAAAACTCTAGATTTTGTTTGGCCATTTTGTTAGTATTTTTTAGTAAGTGAAAGCCTAGGCGAGGCTGAGACAGTGCTGACTGACTGATTCACACTACAGGCAGACACTGAGTGAGTGATTGAGTTGTGAGGAGGGCCCACTGCACAGGAAGCCTAGACTAGGCCCACCCCGGTCCTTGTCATGCTCTTCTTAGAATGTAGGGCCACATAGCCTACTCTTTGTCTCTTAGTTACCGCAATAATATATATTAATATTGCGGTAATCTAATGCTTTTTTGGCTAAAAAGGTTCCTACTGGCGTAATATAATATTGGCAGTTTAAATACCGCTGCGCAATTGTTTTCAACTTAAACCTTGTTTGTTTATGCATATAAATGCACACACTGGCTTGATTGCTGCAATATCAAGTAGACGACCCTTTCAGACAGAGTAAGCCAATAACCTTTACAGCAATATTGCGGCAATATATTACTAGGGTGCAAAGCGGCCTTAAAGTAAGCCGGCATATTGCCGTATTGAGCCTTTCAGACAGAAACCTAGGCTATGCCGGCCTGTTTACCACAATATTGCGGTATTGCAGGTCTGTCTTAAAGGGGCTTATGATTGTTACTAACTGTTACATGATTATGTTCATGATTATGTTATTGTGAATATTATTTATGATTATGATACTGTAAGTTGATAATTATTCATGAATATTGTGATTATGATTATTACAAGATTGTGTTTATTGTGATTATTATTCCATATTTATGAATATTAGTTGTTAATTATGATTATAAATATTATTGTTGTGATTAGTCTGATAAAGATGTTAATATTATGATTATTATAATAATTTTTATTAAAATTATTAGTTTATAAGTATTATTATTACGAATATTATGGTTATTGATTGCAGTTATTTATGATCTGATCATTAGCTTTTATTATTGTCATTTTCATCACTGTCGGTTTTGTCACTGTTATAATTTATGATTATTGTGATAATGATTAATTATCTTTTTATGAATTTTATTATGACCATGATGTGATCAGGATGATTATTTGTGTCACTGACATTTTGTTGTCATGATTGTTATGGTTATTGTCACATTATTGTTAATTAGAATATTATATTGATTATGATTATATTATATGATTATTATGATTGATAAATACTATTATTATGATAAATATTATTACCATTATGATTTTTACTGACTACATACAGCTAGGCATTTAGGGCTAGGTGCAATTTTTAAGAAACTTATATTTTGTCTTTTTCAAAGCATTTTCCATTTAATAATTACACAATGATTAACACTAGCTAGGCCTACTATGTAAGGATAAGGAAATTTGATTTGTAACAAACATGCTTTCTTAAGTTAAAGTTGAGTAAAGATATAAGACTCTGCGACTAACTAAAACTCAATAGCATCAAAAGAGCTTGACAATTTGTATTTTTTGTTTTACATTGTTGATGCAGTGTATACCAGATGAGGATGCAGCAACGCATGGCTTATCTGCATGCTGGGGACTAGGCCATCAGCTTCTCCTTCATGCTGGCGTAGGAAAGAAATGCTTCATAGAAAAGGAAGGTGAGAAATATCACATACTCAGAAATTTTCATTTAGTGGAGTTGAAATTTTGTGGTTAAAATGGTTGCTCTACAAACTTTATCAATAATTTTACAAAGATTCTTTTTTTTTTTCTCTCTGGTAGAACATGGTACTTACTCATCACAGCTGAATGCACCCTCAATGATCCACTTTTTTAAGTGGGAAGTGGACATGCAGAATCCGGAGACCAGGAAATTAGTCAGTGAATCATACAGTAAGTTGAATGCTGGAAATGTAACCATGTTGGAGTGCTGTGGTGTGCCCATATAATAGTCATTATGTGCCTATATATGGTCATGAAGAAGTGATGTCACCGTGACCACATTTCAGCCATGTTGGAATTTCGTCTGAAAACTCTGTCCAGACTATCAAATTTTCTTGGAGAAAAAAAGTTGTATGCCCATATATAGTCATGATATGCCTATATATGGTCATGATGTGCCCATATATGGTCATGATGTGTTGCCATCATGACCATATTTAGGCCATGTTGGAATTTCATCATAAAACCATGTCCAGATTATCGGATTTTCTTTGACAAAAAAACTGTTGTATGCCCATATATGTGGCAAAGACAAGCCAAACCAGTCACTCGTCGCAAAAATCAATTTTGAGTTATTAATACTGGATTAAAGAGTAAAATAAGCGCTATAAAATGGTAAAAACATTCAAATCCGACATTTCCTTATGAATTTAAAAGCGTTTAAACATACAGCTGTTTAAAGAACAATATATGAGAAATCAGCCTTCAAAATTTGTGATTTCGGGCATTTCTCACGCAGAATCTATCATCAAATCCTTAAGAAAGTGTTGTTTAAAAATTAAAAATAGGGAAAATAACAACATTAGCATTATATAAATGTTAGTTTAGTGCAATAAAATAGATTTTTAAAAATTTGACATTCTGGCATGTTTTACCCATTCTCTGAAACACGATTTGCGACGAGTGACTGGTTTGGCTCGTCTTTGCCAAATGTAGTCATGATGTGCCTATACATATGGTCATGATGGGATGTCATCATGCATTTGTCAAATAAAATAAATATAATTTGATCATCTGGGCTAGGTTTAGTGCTTCAATTATCATATCTGTTATCATAACACCTGAATTGCTTCCTTATCAGTTATCAAGCTTGCAGATCTGCTGGGTGGTGGGGAGGGGGGACCCGAGAAGCCCTCCATATTTGGTTCAAAGAGAGCTATGCAATGTAGCGCTTGCAGTGGAAACACAGTGTAGCCAATATTTATTAAAACCAGGTGCATAACTAGCGCATAGTGATGATAACAATGCTGATGATGAGATGAGAATGTAGTGTTACCTGTAACATCTACCGTAAAACAAAATATTGCTATCATTATTTTTATGCCCGTGCACCACTTTTATGGAACCAGCTCCAAATATTGAAGGATCAATGCCCTTGACTATGTTTAAGGACCAACTAAAAAATATCTTTTTACTATTAAATTTACCTTTCCGTATTCATTACATTTGTGTGTAATAGTCCTCTGAGAGATGATTATAGGGTGCTATATTAAAAAACATATAAACAACTTATATTCCGTTTTTGTGCGTTTTGTTATAGACATATTCCAGTCACTACAGACATATGAACCAGAATCAGTAGACACAGCTAAGAAATCACAGTAAGTGATGTTATTTGCATTTTTTTAAATTTTATATTTAAGCTTATGAGACATACTCAATACTAAATATATTCAATATGTATTTCCATCAGAATTATCAATATAGTAATATATATTATACAACTGAAACATATCATAATAAGATAAATAAGATACAACGAAAAATAAAATTGCTTGTAATTGTTCTACCACCCTTACAGAAAATAAGCAAATGCAGAATATAGACAAAAATGTTAAATACAGATAAATACTTTACAATAGAAGTACTTGTTATTTAAGCTGTTATATTGTGCTCCCTAGCTTGGTGAAATTCAGTAGGAAGTACCGATCTATCATAGCAGCGTGCGTACAGAATCTTCGTAAAGCAAGTCAAGGTATGTTGCTCAAAAAAATTGCTTTATCTCTTATGCTTGGTGTTCCCTGCGTTTCAATCAGCGACCAATAGAATTACGTAAGATTGCAGTGCTACGTCTTAGCGCGTGCTGTATCATTTTCGAAGCTCACACAGATGGCAAATGAATTCGCAGGCCACCTGACATCTTACATAGAGTCTCACCAAACAGGTATTGCTAATTGTTAAATTCTGTAACAAACTTGTTAAAAACTTTTAAGGTGAATATACATCATCCAGACCACTTGATAATGATTATATAATGTAGTATAGATTATAACAAAATAATTCAATTATAATTATCTTTATAGATAATGAATATGTTTGATCTGATATATTTTAATATTATATTAATATCAAAATTTTAATTGCTTCTTAAGCAGGTTTATGTACGTTGTTAAACATTATAGTCAGGCTGTGTAGGAAATCATTTTTTGATATGTTTTACAACTAATTTTTCTGAGACACGAAAAGCATATTTGACAAAAAATTTGGGAACGGTTAATGAGACACAGATTTCGAATATTAAAAAACTGGGGTAAAAAGCTGAAAAGAGGTGGTAATTTGCCACTATCCCCCAGTTTCTAAATATTCAAAAATCTGCCTTTCAATTACCATTCTGTAGTTTTTCGTCAAATATGCTTTTTGCATCGTAGAAAAATCAGTTATACATCATATCAAAATTTGTTTTTCCTCCGGAGCCTACCTTTAATACTTTAAAAAGAACGTATTTGTTTTTCAATCTGATACATAAATAATAGAGCTTCCATATTCTTTGTTTAAATTAATTTTTCAAAGAGAATAGGCTGATAGATTTATGTATTGCATAGTAAAAAAAATATAACATAATTTAAAAGTATAACATAATAAAAATATATGTTTCACTTGATATTGATAACTTACTTGATCTCTTGAATTGGCAATTTAATTGTTTAAGGTTTTCATGTTTCACCACAGAGATTCTTTTTTTATTACATATATTATGTGTTTTTATTCTGACGCATCGTTTGTCTATTTGATAGATCCAAAGCATGGGGAAGCAGTGTGTGAGGAATATTCTATTCAATGTGAAGTGTTCCAAATGATTGGTCTTCTATGGAGTCTTTGCGAGATCATGTTTGTGGAGACATTGCCGGGTAGGTTTTTCGGAAGCTGTTTTGAGATGTATGTGGATTTGATTGGATTTCTTCAGCGTGATATTGGGCATTACACCGGGAGACAATCCCCTACATTTTTTTTTTCCGAAGAGTGTACTATGTTCTTTAATGTGCACATGGGCCATTTTTCACACCGGACCAACGGCTTAAACGACTCATCCAAAAGACGATGCGCTTTTGAAACTTGTATTTCCTGCCCTCCACTTGAAACACAAGGAGAGCAGAAATTCTACCAATTTTGGGAAGGGGGGGGGGTGGTGTGCGTAATGCAAATTTGACTATGGCCTATAATACTATAGGGATGGTCAAATAAAATGGTTTTTCAACATGGCATGCCTAATTCAAAACTGCTTTTCTTTCCTGAATGTATTTTAAAAACTAGCTGTGCTACTCATTCAAAATCAGTTTTTGCCTGGGGAAATGTTGGTAGTGCTGGAAATTGGATGTAATGTAGTTGGTGGGCTTAGCAATTTTATAACATTCCAAGAAATAATAGTGCTTTCGAAGTAGAGCATGCAATATCGGACAAAGTGTACAATGAGCAGACAGTCCTTCATAAAGTTTAGGTGAGAAAAAAACTGAGGTAGTAAGTTTAAATCATCTTTAGACTCCAGTAGTGAATGATAAATGGCTAGTATCTTGCTTATAGTTTTTTTTTTTATATATTTTATGTGATTGTAGGTGGGACACTCCAGCAGTTGCTAGACTGGGTGAAGTGGCACTTTGATCAGGGTGATCGCTTAGCCAAGGAGATTCTTAGGCTACCAAACCCAACACAATCACCAGAATACTGGAATGCAGTGAGTAAAAAAAATAACAGAATGCTTAATGCTATTTTTCTTTAACAACTTATCAGAGGTATGCAGGATTTAGTCCATTTTTGTGTACCTCCCCCATCAGCTTAATGGTATGTTCTTTGTTATAGTTTATTTTGTAATAAGACTAAAAGGGGAGGAAGTTTAATGGTCACCTTGACCATTTGAAAAGCAGGGGCATTTCTGCATGTGCAAAAATTGCCATTAATATGCCCCTTAATATGCTCCTAGTTTTGTGGTACCATCAGCAACATATGGCCTTCGACCCATTGCCGGACATTTGACCAGTCCTGATTTATTTTGAATATTATTCTTACACTTGTTCAGTGTCATCTCCTTAAATACTAGTAGTAGAGAGTTTCAGGATTTCAACTCACATCTCCTTTGTGAGTTGGGTTGGATTAGTGCTGGAGAAATGCTCCATAACGTTTTCTGTAACAATTCCCCTCTCTCATCACTTATTCGTGATGATACTGACACCCCTCATTTGCAACACTTTTGCGAGGTCCAGTCAGGGCGGCAGTGGATAGTTGGTTTGGTATACCCTTTCACAACTTGTGGTGCAGCAGTCACTGTTGCTTCCTTTTGTCCAATACATGTTCATGTAAGCTGTGTAGCTCATCGGCATCCCTCTCCGGACATCACCTCCTCACCTGCGCTTGGCTGACAAGAGACGTCAGCTATTAGGGTTAGATAAACACATTTTGGTAATATAAAATATTTTACATGTATTGACAACTTAGCACAGATGTTAGCTGAATATAGTGTTAGCTATTGCTTTGACATGTGTCTCGATAGAGCATGATATTCATATTTTTTAATAAATCATTTACAGAATATGTAAGAAGATGTCCAAGTAAAAAATTTTATTAGTTTATTAGTTCTGCAAACATTTTCTTCAATATTTATGATTTTTTTTCTGTATCCAGATTTATATTTATGTACTTCAAGGAAGAATAGCTGAAGCGAGAAACTTGCTTACTTTGCATCCAAGTCAGCAGAGAGATGTCCATGGGGTAAGTCGAACTGTTACTGTCTTAATTATACAATATTATCTCCCAATCATGAACTCGTTATTGTACGAATACAATTTATAACGATGACGTCATTACCAACGATCTTTCTTATTTTATAAACACTTAAAATTGTATTTTGAAATCCTCCAAATTACTATAAAAATTTTAAATCAGGCAAGAAAGAAAAAGTTTAAACTAATGTATCGACATAAAACTTTCTTTTTAAAGCAAGAAAGATCAATGATTTTCCTCCGAGATATATTCGGATTACAGCCATGCTTGCCTGTTCAGGCAGCTTCTATACAATCGGAATTTAGAGTTTGTCTTCTTGTTTGTTGGTGGTGCAGTTGAATTGAATATGTAGCACTGCGCCTACCCTCATAGTACGAAAATTCCTACTCTGAATTTTCTGAATTACAAACTCTGTTCGAACAGAATGGCACAAAAATGGGCAATGTTACTGTATTGTTCTTTAACATGTGGTGTATTTACTGTGGTGGTGAAAACTTACCTGGTTTTAATATAAAATCAACCAATTGAAATAGAAATCCTCCAAATGCAAGTCCACCCAAAAATATTAAGTTAAATCCTCAGAAAATAAAATAAAAATTTAATATTTGGATTACTCATTTATAAGAACTACATCAGTTATCAGCTTTAAATAAAGTCATAAATCATGAAAAAAACACATTTCAATATTTACTGACATTTTTTACTACGAATGTATGTAGAGACGATATAAGTAGTGTTATTTAAATGGCCATTATTTGGTTTGGTGATTGCATATGCGATATTCATTTTATGTAATATTCAATTATGTGATGTTCCCTATTACATCATTTAGGTATTCGCAAGAATCAACGAGCTTCTTCGGAAAATGCCTGTGTACGGTGCATTTACACGACAGTCACTCGCTGAATTTGATATGAAATGGCGCCACTGGCAAGATCAATGCATTCACTGCCTGGAAGATCAAGAACTGTCATCACACGCTGAATTAGAAACCATCTGTCGGGTAAGTAAATACTGCCCTCTTTGATTTACATCCTATTATATGGTGTTGGGGTGTTATAATTTAGAACCCTTGATTCTCTACAACCAATTCTATGAGATGGAGAAATAATAATAATAATAATAATGATAATAATGTCATTTAATATGCACACTTATCCATTTCTAACAGAGCTTCTCGCGGCGCCGTTTTCCACCTGCAAAATATAACCTTTTTTTCTGAATTTTTATTTATTTATTTTTTTTTTTATTTATTATTTTTATTAAAAATTTTTTTTTTTTTCGATTTAGTGAAGTGAAGAATACTGCTTGTAAAAGCAATCAAACTGGATTGACTACAATACCTTGTGTTCTAAAGATGGGCATCCTAACCATCACGCCACTTCTTCCGTGGTTTGCTGTTAGCTCTTGAATTATTGTAAAGTGTGTAATAAAAATAATGATAATGATAATATTCAATTCAATTCAAAAATACATTTCTTTTCTTCCATTTGCAGTCAAATAACAGGGATCATTAAAAACAATGGATTTATGAAACAAAATCAAAAGGAAGAAGGCACTTTCCCAAGAAGATTCAGTTGCCCGAGAAGATTCCAAATATATAAACACTTATATATTGTGTTTATATATTCCAAATATATAATCATAATAATAAATCATATATGAAGTGCCAAAATAAGGCCAAATAAAAAAAAAAAATTATTGTGTTGGCCATGCCCGACCAACGCAAACAATTTGAAATTCAGAGTTAGCATTTTAATTTTTTTTTTTTTTTTTTGACCAGATGGAAAAAAATTTAATGAGACAAAAAGGCTGGAATAGGCCTATTCTTGCAACGGTAGGCGATGCGACAGTGTTATGTGATTGTTTTGCTCTTCAATAGAGATTTAAAATTCATCTTTGTTGTATTTTTGCATATTTTCTACTTTTTAGGCATAAACACATTTTTCTACCGGCCTACCCATTTTTTGGATTTTCCCAAAACGTGGCCAATGCAAGAATTTTTTTTATTGGCCTAACTATAGTTGTAGATGTTGAATAATTTGTTTTATTAAACAAGAAATATTTAGAAGATGATATAATACAGGTTATCCAGTGATTATATTGTTACCTCTTTTCTGTTCTCTAGATTTTAGCAGGTGATGACAATGTATTCATTGAGTTGCGAGATTTAACAGAAACTTGGTATCAAATGCTGGTGGCCAAACTTCTGTATACCAATCCTACAGTCAAGACATTCGACCTTCAATACCACACAAAGGTTAATATTTGATTCTTCTTCAACTTCGCTCTACATATGCCTCTATAGGTTGCCACTTGCAAATGCTCCTGGATGATGTATAATTAAAAGCATAAAATCATAATCAAATGCTTTTTGTTGTATTATAATTATATGGGTTCTTTTTATTTCTTTTTTGTTCATCCTTTTGATCGTTTTAAAAATGTATTGTTCCATGCAAAATACCAAAAAAAAATAATGAAAATCATTTTTGAAATTAACTTGCCCATTTTGAGGTAACATAAAGGTGATCAAATTGAACATAAAAATTAGGGTATTTAAAAAATATTTACCCATAATAATTTTACAGCGAAAAATGATAGAAACACTTCCAGACTTCCAGTCACTGAAAGTGTTTTGTTATCTTTATTATAATTATCCAGTTTGAAAATCAGGGTACATATTTTTTTAGTTAATTTCAAAATTATTTTTTATGATTTTTTGTCATTTTGATGGGACAATATATCTTTAAACTTGGGTGCTGCCATGTTTCATGTTTCATGGCCAAAAAAGTGTCCCCTTAAAAGGGATGTCCCCTATATAGAGGTGTTCCATTAATAGGGATGTCCCCATAATTGGGTGTCCCAGTGCAGGGGGTTCTACTGTATACTAATGTATATTTTCTCATTTTTTAGTCTTGTATTGATGCATATGGTGGCACCATCGGTCTTGCACCGTTTGACAACATCTTACTTGCAGCACTTGAATTTGATATTCACCAAGTTATTAAAGAAAGCAGGTAAATATCTTAAGGGTCAAAGGTTGCCTTAGAGCTGCGTGTAATAAGCATGTATAAATAATTTTATTTTTCTCTGAAATTTTAATTTTCGAAATTTATATTTAAAGTTATTAATTGTGGGTAGTGGGATTATGAAATACGGTTAAAAAAACGTTTTTTTCTAATTTGTAATAAGTTTGTTATTTACGGTTTTAGTGATAAGTAAATAATGAATATGAAAAATGTAGAATATAAACTTAATTGATTATGTTTAATTTATTGATGTTTTATTTTAATGTTAATTATTGTATAATCTACTTACTGGTTTTTATAGTACATGCTTGAATAATTGGTGGTTCAGTGCCCATATAACTGACCTACTGCATCACTGTGGCCAGCTAGAGACACATCAACTCAAGTAAGTATAGTTCAATTAATGTAGAAGCTCTGTCCAATTATCAGTATGCTCATAAATAGTCATGATGAGCCTATATATTGTCATGATGTGCCTATATATGGTCATGATGTGCCTATATATGGTCATGATGTGATGTCATCACAAGGACTTAGCTAGCGAGCCATCCAGCCATCTTTGCCAAGAATGATTATGGTAGCCACTTTAGCAAACCTCTTTGGAAATGTCCTGTTAAGAATCTTGGATTCTGGATCAAAAAATCCTCAGGTTTTATATTTATATTTATTGGAGGAACTCCTGGCTACCTGTAATTGTAACCTCTACAAGTGTACATCATATCCCATGAGTGTAGTTCATCATTTGACTACACTAATAGTTATTTCTGCCCTTTACTGCACATAATGAGACTTAAGTTTATAAGGCATCATTTTCATTCGCAAAGAAGTGAGTCAGTTGAAATTTGGATAAGCATGGAATATTCAAAAAAGAAGATACGTCGGACTGTATATTCATTTGTTAGCAATTTTACTGATTTTTGCGTATTCCATTTTTTTTAACTAATGCGTAATTGTGTATTTTAGGCAAGACTTTTTTATACCTTGTTTAGTGAACTCACCACCCGCCAATAATGATGATAAAAAAAGTCTTGCCTTTTCAATTTTGTATGAAAATTTGTAAATTTAAAATGTTTGTATATTGTATTTCAGTTATGGTTCAAACTTGAGGGAATTTTTACTTCTTGAATACGTCTCCAGTCTTATGTCACATGAAAGGTAAAAGCTGCCTAGATGCAATTAAAGTTGGTTAGATAATCATGCAACAGGTGGTAGGGAATATTATTTGTGTATTTGCAGTTGCTTAGGTTGTAGAGAACTTTGGTTAGATCATGGAACTGTTCCTTTCTGATGGTACAGTAGATTGAGTGCTGTTCCTAAATCATAGAAACATCAGACTATTGAGCTTTAGTCGGTAGAGTAGTTGGTTAGATCATGGAGTCATTCCTGTCTAGATGGTAAGGACGTCAGATCCTGCAGCCATAGCTGCCTAATTGGTAGAGACATCAGATCATGCAGCCGAAGCAGCCTGGATGGTGGGAAAATTAGATCATGCAGCCGCAGCTGCCTAGTTGGTAGAGGTTTCAGATCATGCCGCCGCAGATGCCTAGATGGTAAGGTCTTCAGGTCATGCAGCTGTAGTTGCCTAGATGGTAGGGACTTCATATTATGCAGCTGTAGTGGTAAAGACGTCAGATTATGCAGCCGTAGCAGCCTAGATTGTAGGGACTTTATCTAGGTACCTGTACTGTAGCTACCTAGATTTTAGGGGCGTCTGGTATATTTTGTAGAAGCTTGTGGCTTGGACTCCCAACCTCGGGTCGGGGGTTCGAAACTCTCGCTGTGCAAATCGCTTGTGTCCTTGGGCAAGGCACTTTATCTATGGTTGCCTCTCTCCACCCAGGAGTAAAAGTGGGTACCTGGTAGGTTCGAACACAACTGCGCTGATTACTAGCCGCAATATTATGGAATGATAATATAATTTAATTTAATAATTTAATTTGGTGTTCAATGTGTTCTACATGTGTTTCATCCAATGACCGGGGTAGTAATGTGAAGCGCTTAGAGGCTTTTTAAAGGCATTAAGCGTTATATAAGAGCACTTAATGGTGGTAGGGGCATCTGTTAGATTATGCCCCCGTAGCTGCCTAGATGGTAGGGGCATCTGTTAGATTATGCCCCTGTAGCTGCCTAGATGGTAGGGGAGTCTGTTAGATTATGCCGCCGTAGCTGCCTAGATGGTTGTGATGTCAGTTAAATCATGCAGCTGTCGCTGCTTTTATGTTAGTGAAGACAGATGATAGTTGCTAGTAAGATTTTTAGATCGTGGTTACTAGTAGGATGTTTATTAAATTTGAAACTCTATCTGTAGAAGGGTTGATCATAATCATAAGGAGCTATCAAAAATATACCTTAGATTGGTTATATCTTTCATCTGTTGTGGAGTGACTTGCAGTCCTTTATTTTATCTTGTATTCTAGCATGTGAGTCCATCATAATTAGAAATAGATATGCAAGATAAATAAAGCTTGGATTTGTTAGATATATATGTATATTTATCTTTTATTTGATGTATCATGACTTGTACTATTTTTTCTTGTATGATAGCATGTGGCAGATATGTATGGGGTACCTGGATCATTGCACTGAATTTGGCAGGTAAGATGCAGGAGTGTAGGATAGGTCAAATCAGTTTTTTTTTTTACACAAAAAGAAATGTGGATTCTTTGATTTGATTTATGAATGGATGTATAGGATTAGATTAATGTGCCTTTTAATGTCATTTCAACTGGTTATAATGGTTGTATAACTAAGTATTAATGGTTTTTTATTCTTTATTGCAATTTTGAAAACAAAATTGAAGTTTAACAATGCAAGAACCACTCAATAAAAACAACAACACGAGGAAACACAGAAACAATGGCAGCAATATATTGAGAATAGAAACAGTGAAAAGTTAAATATAGAACACACAAATAAAAGATTGCAAATAATTAAAAAAATTTGTTTTCCTAAATTATTAAATTAATTAAAATTCCATGTAAAAAAGCAAATAATAATTACTTAAAGGCCAGTACTTGCAGTTTATGTAAGTATAAATACAGAAATACAGGGAAAAATATGATTTAATATATAAAAATAAAATTAATAATTATATAAAAACAATAATAATATTTAATAATAATTTTTCAAAATATCAGAACATTGAGATAATGCAAAATATTTTCTGTGCTCCATAATTATTAATCAATTATTAATTATCAATTATTATTATAATTTATTATTAATTATCAATTATTTTATAGACATTATCAAGAGTTGCTGGTTGAAAGGGTTCCATTGCAGACTGATAAGAAGGCAATTAAGCTGTTGGAAATGTGCAAAGAACGTGATATGAAGGACCAAGGTAACAAGCCAAAGCATAAATCATCTTAAAAATAAATCGACTGCAAATATTAATGATTTCGAATAAAAATAAAATTTTATTTTTGGTCAATTAACACACCAGCCGCTACGAAAATGTGGAAATTTCAGGAAAAAAAGTAAAAGTTTTTCATTATTTTTATTACGCCCTCTGCTGCCTTGAAATCGACAAAGATAAGATATGTATATAAGCATTTAAACATCCTATTTTACATTCACCAATAAATTTTATTTTTATATTCTCCTCCATCTGGATGATTTTTGCAAAAATATTTACTAAATAAGAAAACAAAATTTTATTTTTATTTTTACTCCGCCATCCGATAATCTTAAAAAAAAATAAGTATGCGAAACTAGGAATAATAAAAGTCTTGCCTTAGGAATGATGTTTTTTGCCATGTGTTCGTTCTGAGTTATCCGGGTGGGAATCCAACCAATGACCTCCATATAACTGTCCTGGTGTCATAACCATTATTCCACCGACTAGTGACTAGTGTTGAATCCGATCGCCAAGTAGTAGTGAGTACTGCAATACTATTTTGATGGGTTTACCTCAGGAAAATATCATAGGAGTTATGTTTTTTCCCGAACCTTATGTGTTATTGTACTGAATATTCAGTACCTTCCCAAATACTTGCAAAAAAATTCTTATACATTTCTTATACGTGTTAAGCTGATAACATATCTCTGATGACACACTTGTCAAGTTTACTACATGGTTACGTGCCTAAGCTGATACAAGTTCAATACTAATATTCAATATTTGGTGGATAAGCACATCAAAGCTTTTTCTTTTTCAACACCTCATCTCAGGAATAGTATTCACAAGGTTTATTAGACATATTGACTCCATTTTTAAGTTGTAATGTTTCAGAATATGGTACTTTTAAACCAATATGTTTTTGTCTTGGTCATACTGGCATTTATCTCTAGGTGGCCACAGTCAATTATTATTATTAATTTATCTAAGGACATGATCATTATAAGTTCCTTTGCCATCTTGTTTCTGTAATTGTTTTGTCTTGTTTGGTTTATTTTTTAGTCAAGACCATCTGTAAAGTAATGTGCAGGAGGGCCATGCATAACGGCCGTCTCGGTTCAGCGCTCTCGTGGTGTATGCAATCAAAAGATGCTGCTTTTGCTACGTATCTGTCAGAGAAATTCCTGGCAGAGTACACACGGAGCGGAGACTTCTCAAACTTAGATTTGATTGACAACTTAGGACCCGGAATGCTTTTGAGTGACAGGCTTACGTTTGTTGGTAAGTCTGCTCAAATAATGTATTAAAATGCATTGTGTATGATATATGGAAATGTTTGGGTTGATGAAAGTTTGTGTGTAGGAGACGGCTTGTGGGTTTGTGTACTGAAAGTGTGGCAGCAATTGTTGGGTCATGGTGCAAGGGGAGGACTGTTCCATTTATTTTTCGGGGTGTTTTGAGATGATTGGCAATTAAAGAAAACTTTTGGGACTAGGGTTTCCATGGTGTTTAGCAGCTTTGGTCTTGGAATAATAAAGATTTTAAAAATTTGTTAATTTGGGACCACAGAATAGTGGTCTTTAATTGGAGGTGGTCCTTCATTGGAGGGAGACCTGTAGTTGTATAGAGGTATTTGATGGGGCTTGTTTAGGGATGTTTTTAGGTGTTTACATTTTTTTAAGGTAATTGTGCAAGTTTGTGTTTATACTTAGTTGAAAAGACTATGTGATTGCAATATCAGATTATGATTGGTTCAATTTTCTCCTTAAGGAAAGTACAGGGAGTTTCATCGCCTGTATGAACAAGGTGATTTCAAAGAGGGCGCTTCTTTACTTCTCTCCCTACTTTCAGCCAAACTTGCACCGAAAAGGTAAGTACTCGAGCTGTGTCTTAATTCCTAATCCAGAGTTAACACGGGGGAAATGTAAATGTGAGTTCGCTGCAATCCACAGCATTTATTTGTCCAATGTGCAATAAAATAAATTCAAAATTTGCTTTTTGTACACTACAGATTTAGAAAAAAAAACAAAAAAACATGAAAACACAGAAACATAAAAAATACACAATTACTTGAAAAATGACTGTGCATATTATAAGGTACTAACATCCATAAGTACTGTATGGTTTCCTGCATATTTGGCTTTATGATCTCTGCAAACTTTTATTTTCATAAGCTCTTAAGGCATCCCCTTTATGAGGAAAAAGATTATTGGAGTTAAGCGAAAATATCTTTTAACTCTTTCCAGTCTGCCGCATTACCATTGCCTGAGGCTGTACCAAAGCTGAGAAATTACATCCTCTACACTAAATGTCGGGTTTTTACTGGGTGCAGGCAATTTTTTGGGTCTGAATACAGGAGGCCCTCTACAGAAATACTCCTACATCACTCTCTTAGCTATAAAAAAATTATCATGAAATCTATACATACGATGCCCCTCGCTATAAAGTATGGTCAAAGAGGGCGTCGTCACAACGCCATACGACTGGAAAAGGTTAACACACTTAATTTTCTGGTTTTTTTTAAATTTTTATTATTATTATTATTATTATTATTATTATTATTTATTTAGGCATTATCCTTCATAATGAAAAAGATTATTGGAGTTAAGCCAAAATACCTTTTAACACACTTTCTAAGTGGTCAAATTGACAAATAATCCATATTAATGGTACACTTAATTTCCTTTTTTTTTTTTATTATTATTAATTATTATTATTATTTATTTAGGCACACATTAACATATGCACCAATGATTGTAAGTAGTGAATACATCACTGACAATACATTTCACAAGACAGTAGAAAATCAATGCTTTCCACAAACTATATGGCAATATGAGCCTTAAGGAACTGATTTCATATTAAAAATGAATTATATTTGTATTGCAGATTATTGCTATGAATTAATTTTAATTCTACTGTAACTGATTTTTGTATCAATAAAAATAAAATTATAAAGAATATACCAGTATGTTTACTGTTGCATGAAAACATGCCAAAAGCTGTCATGTTTTGGCATGTTTTTTTTAGTCCCAAAGGTATTTCTTAATAGGGGTTCTACTGTATATAAATATATTTTTTTGTTGTTTTTCTTTTTCAGATTTTGGCTGACTCTCCTCACCGATGCCCTACCATTGCTGGAACTTCAAGATGTGATTCTATCAAGTAAACAAACCTATGAACTGATGCATAGTCTGCAAGACTGCCGGGACTACCATTCACAACAGTATTCTGATCGCGATTACCGCCTTCATCACAAAGTATGGCTTCTTCATATCTAAAAATGCCTAAATATTGTCATGATGACATCACATCATGACCATATATGGTGGTGCAAAAATTGAGAGAACTAAATTTCCATTCCAATGAAAACTTAATGGTCATTTTTAGTAGTTTATGCCCATTCCCTTGATATTCCCATATTTGGATTGGATATTACAGTGGCAGGTCCAATGGAGGGGCCCAGGCAAGGGCTTTCACAAAAGTAGGGTCTAATCCACCTCAACCTGGCCAATTGTTGGGGTTGAGGTAAGAAAATTTATGATGGCTGGAAATAGCACCCACAAACTTAAATTTTAATATAATTTTCTTTTTTTCTACATTTTTTTTTTTTATAATTTTGAAAGATTTTTTTGGGGTGGGTGAGGGTGTGGGCACATTGTCCCCCTGAATCTGCCTGCATTAGGACATAAGTCAAGCAATGATTAATATTCCTGCAAACTTGAATTTGTTGTGATAGTTATCTCTCTCTTTTTCAGGGTGCTTTCCATGTAGAAAATGAGAAAATAGAGCTGTTACAATTGGCACTTGCAAGGAACTTAGCTAGAGCAATCTTAGAAGAGGCTTCTTCAGGTTGAATGAATGATTACCAGCCCTCAGTAGGGTCAACATGATACCATAATATGCTGCTGGAAGCACCATCAAGCCTGTTCTTCCATCTGGTTATTGAGGGTGCATTCTTTGATAAGAGTTTAGCAGTAGGAAACACCTCCATGATTTTCCTTCTATCTCTTGCTCAGACACATGTACAGTTGCTTAGTCCATGTACAGCTGTTTAGTAAGATGAATCTTTGAACCAAGTCTTCTTCCAATTAAGCCCAAAAACATTGTTTAAATTATATCTTCCTACAGCAATATAGTGTAAATTATATCATTGTTTGTATCTCTTTAGTGGCATATCCAGGGGATATGCAGGGGCATATGTGCCCACCCCCATAAAAAAGCTCACTCACAGTCACGCCCTAGAAATGTTCAAAGTAAATCTATTACGTGTGAGTAGTTGCAAATCATCTTAATTTGAGAGAAAGTTCCCTCTCGGTTAATAATCGAGGCCTTCATCCTCACTCCCCCATTAGCACCCGTCCCGATTTCAAGACTACTAGATATTCCACTGTTTCATTCTAGACACAGGAATAAATTTGCAGTTTTGTTTGAGGACACAGCTTAGGCTTACATGTTGTAATTTGAGTACTTCAGAAAATGCTTCATTCTTGTCAGGTGAAAACAAAAAAACATGAGCTGTATTAAAGCCAACTCAGACAGCGTCGTACGACAGCCCAATGCGATTTGTCATCGGGGACAGTCTTAAGTAATGAGAAATATTAAGCGACTGTCCCAGCCGCAAACCATCATCTGCGTTTAACTCACATAGACCCGACGCGACAACAAATTGTGTTGGGCTACTCGTACAACGCTGTCCGAGTTGGCCTTTATTCAATAATAAATGAAATACGATAATAAAACCAATAGCGCTTTGTTTTTACTAACGATTTTTGTTTTAGAAACATGCGCTTTCGTTATCTCAAGCTAGTTTCTTCAGTTTGATTGTTTGTATCAAATGCTTTTGTATCAACTCATAACACTGTTATTTGCAGTACTTTATACTCAGCCTTTTATACTCTGTCCCTTAAAAGAACTTGGTTACCCCAACTTTTGTCAAAATCTAAGATATTTAAAGGTTCTATTGTGAAATATCCTATTAAGTTTCAAATAAAAAGGAAAATTTAAAATAGGTCCATTTTTTTATCATGTGCAATGTCATTAAACTTTGATTTCCTCTGCTGTTGAGTGCTGTCAAATTGGTTTGAGTAAAAAGTACAAACAACACCCTTTTTTTTTATCACAAATTTAATTGGGTAATAAATATATATTGTATTATATGCATTGGTGCCAGATGTAAAATATGGCTTCGCCCGCGCATAAATTAGGCCTAGAATTCCGTCTGCGCATTTTGGAAAATTATGGTAAATTTTTTGCAGAAAATTAGACCTTGGAATATCTCTCCATACATTCAATGTATTAATCAGTACAGTAGTTAAGATTCTGCATACTATTTTCCTAGCGATTTTGCATTGGTTTTTGGGGGGTATCCTCCATGCAAATAAAATACTTCACCGCGTTTCATTGGTGTATCTAGGAATATTGACATGGAGCTGATGGGGGTGCCACATTGCAGGGGTGGATTTATGGGGGGGGGGGGCTAGATAGGCTCCCCCCCCCTTCTTTGGAAAGTAAAAGAAAAAGAAGAAATTGATCATCCAAAACACCTTGGATGTTATTTTTGGGCATCTAAAAAACAAAAATTTTGGGAGAGCAGTGTAGGGTAGTGTTATTTTGATCAGCTCCACTTTTGGCCACCCTTTCGGACATCTCTGGATCCGCCCCTGCAATGGTCAAATGAAGGTTTTGGTGGTTAAGTGGGAGGGGGTGGGTGCTACCTGGCAAAGTAAGGCTATATGCGGTACTATTGAAGAAATTGATTTGCTCAGTATATTTTCTGTGTGTGGGGAGGGGTGCATGCTTTTTGTAGATACAATTGCCTAGTAATTCATGCCTCTCTCAAGATACGTGTTTTTTGGGGGTTTTTTTTGCCCGTATGTGTTTTGTATTTCTCTACTGATTTTGTATAACAAATGATGAAAATAAACTTTTCTGAGCAATATTTGTGTGTTTGGATGTTTTAGATTATTGAGTCTGGTTTTGACCGTGTTTCTCCCACCTATCCACTCAGCAGCATTGCAATTAGTTTTGGTTTTTTTTTAAATTTCTCATCAGTCTGTCCATTGCTGTGGTGAATGTGTGGATCCGCCCCTGTACCACAAAATAATAAATAACAACAAATATTCATTAATGCATAGAGTCAAAAGATGATGTCGTCCACACAAGAAGAAACGCGTGTCGAACTGAGAGCAGTTTGAGAGCAGCTTAGCTCATTCGGCTGAACTGGTCGTACCTATGCTATGTGTGCCTTGAACCGAGGAGATCTCCAGGTCCCTGGTTCAATTCCAATCGCCGCTCTCCTTGTGTTTCAGCTGGAGGGCTGAAATACAACTTACAATATTGCATCGTCTTTCGGATGAGACGTTTAAGCCGTTAGTCTTGTGTGCATTATTATTATTCTTTCAGAATAAAAAGTAGGGGATTGTCTCCCTGTGTAATGCCCAATCACCACCAGAAGGACCCCATCTTGGATATGATTGACAACTTTGGAACAGAAACATGTCTTGGTGAGTTCAAAATGTATAAAATGCTTTAGCGTGGGTTTCTGTGTATAGGAATATTTCTGTAGGTTTTCGTTGGGATGTCTGTACTGTAGTTGGGTGTCTGTAGGGTTGTTTTGTGTATTTATACTGTATAATTTATGCACACTTGCATTGTGGTGTTTGGTTTTGTAATGCAATAACAGATTTTGTTCAATTTTGTTTTAAAGGAAAGTTCCAGAAACTTCATTGTCGATGTCAACATAGAGGGCACTTCTTCCTATTAGCCAGTGCAACTTGCACTGAAGGTAAGTAAATTTTTAGATGGTTTAATTTAATTATTTAGCAGACTATTCATAATGCAGTAGAGAGTATGTCTGGTCATCTATGTAGCACAATATGCCCTGTGGCAGGGATCCGGATCCAATTTGTGTCACCTCGTTACCCCCGATTGTGCCCCTCCCTGTTCTTCAACCCATCAGCCCATTTTGGAAGTTCTTGCTCTGCACCTGATAAGTGTTTTTCATCTAATTGAAAACTGCCAACAGAGGAAACCCGTTGAATATTGCCACAAAAATGAAGAATAATCTATAAGTATGTTCTTTGTTTTCACTTCACTTTGGTATTTCTTTGTAGATGGACTTCAATTAAACATCAGCTAGCTCAGCGCATTTTTCTCCGAATTTCGTTGATGAATTAATTATGCAAACAAACTAATTCATAATTGGTTTCTACTAATAACAAAAATTTATTTCTTCAATATTCCCTTTACTTGGGACATACATGTGATTCATGGCCAAAATTAAATTGTCCATATTTTGACCAAGTCATAAGTAACTATAGCATATTTGCATAAATGGTTGTTTACAGTGGTGGATTCAAAAGTGGGGAGGGGGTGTAAGGTTGTCTAGTCAAAAAAAAAAATTGTATTCAAATTTTTGGGCTGAGATTGCCATTTCCAGCCATCTAAAGGTGCCATAATCATAAATTTCCTTATCTCAGCCCCAATGATAGTGGGACTGAGGTGATATAGACTTCACCTGTGAAAGCCTCTCCCTAGGCCCACTTTTTAAAATTCCTGGTTAAGGTGAGGGGCACCAGCTCGCAAAATAAGGTGATGTGAGGTGATTTCTACACTACTTTGGGGATGAGTGTGTGGGGGGGGGGCACATGAGTATATGAGTGGCCCATGCCACCCACTAGATACGCTACTGTATAGGTTGATTATAGCCAGCTATATTACACAGGCAGTAATTAATCACCCCTGTAAGACCTGTTTTACAAAGACCACAAACAGATTGCTGTCTATATATCATTAATAAAATTGGTAGTTGATATTTGTCACATTTGCACGTAAACTCTTTTCTAAACTACAGTATACTTGACAAAAATTAAGTTCTGAGGCATAGACTTTGTTTTTCTGTATCTATTTTGTAAATACTTACCAGATTGAACTGATATATGCCAATTTTAATTATTCAGTTTTTCAAAGCAACACAATGGCTTTCAAGTTAAACTCTCATTGGTAAATGTGGGTTGGACAGTTCCATTATTTTTTAGGGAAATTTGTAAAATGAATTGGCATATATCGGTTCATCCTGGTGAGTATCTCACTCATAGACAGACAACATCACTTTTGATTTGTGTTATTTAATAGTGGGTTCAACCTTGAAAGGTTTACAGTTGTCTGTAGACCACTTATAACATCCACCTCATAGTCAAAAAGATATAAACATAACGCATATATTTGCACATGTTAAAATAAAGCCAAGAGAGTTTCGTGCACCCAAAATTTCACTCATCCAATATTTGTATGCATGCTTTAGTATGTAATATTGTGAATTTGGAATGGCCATTTTGCAAGCCAATTATAATAACATGCATGGGAGAAGCATTCTAATATATTTATAATAAATCTATGTTTTTATAGTAATACTAATAATCATCATGTATATATGATTTTTTTTTCATTAAGAAGGTGTACTGTCTGCAGTAGTATTTGTAACATACCTTTTAACATTTAATAAAAACATTAAACTGCTGTAATAATTAAATGTTAAATTCAACCAATGGAAACATTGAGTTTTTTGTTAATTATCTCACCGCAGACTGACAGTATATATTTAAGATGCATACAGCAGAAAACCAGAGAAATAACAGTAATTAACCTCGAGTAAATTATTTAGCACGGTCTGAGGCTCAATCCAAACTTGGTCTGCGAGTTGTAAATCCAGGACAAAAATATTAGTGAAGGACTTCTCCCCTGATTGGTCCAGACCAGCTGATATTTTTTCACCATTCTTCATGATGTTTGTCGGTACTTCAACATTCCGATCTGTTGTCTGAGGTATGAAACTGAATACATACGTGCCAGGAATTTTGCATACAAATTTGCCTGTGGCAACGTTATAGTGAAAGCCAACATTTGTTATAACTCTATTGAATTTGATTGGACCAGCAGTTATTGTACTTCCATTGGTGTGTTCAACGGTGAATGCTGACATCTTTTGTGTCTCACTGCTGCCTTTAGGTCCTGGAGGGCCTTGATTTCCTTTGTGGCCTTGACGCCCTCTTGCGCCTGGGTCACCTTTAGGTCCGGGACGTCCGTAATCACCTTTAAATCCTTTACGCCCACTCTCACCAAGCCCTGGAAACCCTCTGTCACCTCGAGATCCAGGAAGGCCGGTTATCCCTGGTCGACCTGGAACTCCTGGAAAACCTATTGGCCCAGGCTCTCCTTTTACACCTTTCAATAAACCCCCTTCTTTGATTGCTGACAGCTCTATCTCTGAAAGTTCTAGCTTACCTGGAAGTCCCCGGTCACCTGGAAGCCCTTGGGAGCCTGGATCGCCTTTTATCCCTGTAAATCCGGGAAAACCCGGATTACCTTGCATTCCTCTCTGCCCTCTCTTTCCCTTTTCACCTTGAATCACTCGAACAGAAGACATCTCAGGTCGAGGCCACAATCGGTCACCAGGAGGCCCTTTAGGCCCCATTTCACCTGAAATCCCCTTTGGGCCATCCGCCCCTGGACGCCCCGCTAGACCTGTCTCTCCAATTACGCCTTGAATTCCGGGCTCTCCCTTCTCGCCTTTGATCCCATCACGTCCATCAAATCCTATGTCACCTTTTTGACCAGGATTACCTGTATTACCAGGGTTGCCTGGAATACCAGGATTGCCGGGGTTGCCTGGGTTACCATAGGTTGGAGTGCTGCAGTCTGTGTCAACAGCAGTTACATACAAGTTTGACATCATTGCCATGATAACCATGATATTTAGCAACATCATGAATCTAAAATAAAATGGAAAATTGTTGCAAATTATACTTAAACATTAGATTAAAATTTAAAGAAATTAACTGATAGATACGATTAATTAAAATGTGAACATTGATAATTAATAACTTTTTTTAGTCTTCTAATCAATTTTATTGGCGTTATACTTTTCACTTACGATACTATTGTGAAGCCCAAGTTTGACATCATTGCCATCATAATCATGCAAATTATACTTAAATAATAGATTAAAATTTAAAGAAATTAACTGATAGATATTATTAATTAAAATGTGAACATTGATAATTAATAACTTTTTCAGTCTCGAATTGAAGCCCCCCTCTTTACAAAATTATCCTCGAACAGAATCCCATGGGCTTCTTTTCAAGATAGCATAGGCTTCTTTTCGAGAATGTGCAGTATATACACTGTAAACAAAATCAATTAAAAACAAGCTTGATTTACGCAGTAGTTTAGGTAATTTAATATCAATTAAGTACACTCCATGATACATAAAATGTTTTTGTTGTCATGATTTATTTAAAACGTATATTTTGAAAACCCCATTTTGTCATTTAAAATACTGACGAAATACCACATTGATCTGTTATTTGAACACATTGAGAACTATGGTTGTACACCTGTGGAAAAAATTCTAAAATTGGTGTCTTCCAAGCAAATTCAAATTTAGTCCCTCGCTATCAAAGGGTGGTCTAGACTTTATCTGTTTTGGTGTCAATATTACTTGTTTGCATTGCGTTCCATATTATACTTTACAAATACTATACAAATTCAACAACTTTCTTTACATAAATTGACGCTGGTGGCACTCTCTGAAATAGCCAGCACTGGGAAAAATCAATAAATCAGAGACTGGCAAGTCGTTATACCAAGAGACCACAGAGACTTATATACGGTATAGGCTCCACAGACAACTGTTGTGTAGGTTGTGCACATCTGAGTTATATTTAGTAGAAAAATATACTGACTAACTATATGGCCGTGATATGATTAGCATTTATATATTACATGCACTTGATTAACTACCAAATTTACTGGCTGAGGCAAGATTTTCTGCAGCTTAGCTTTTCTGCAACCATAATTTTTGTTATAAATAACTAAAAAAAAAAAAAAGAAAATTTGACATATTTGTATTCATTTAACATTTTTTTGAAGTTAGGAAGTCTGCCTAGTAAAGTGGAATAAAACTTTAAAAAAATCAATAACATACCTTAGTGCCTAGGTCGGCTTTTCCCTTTGCCCAAGTATTCAACAATCTGTCGTGTGTGAAGACAATAGCTACTAAATTTATCAGTAGCTACTGAACTAGGTTGTGAAGCGTCTTTTGCTTATATACCTTTATAATACCGTCACCCTTTAAAGGAGTTTCCTGATTGTTTTCCTTAAATATATCTGCAACCTGTGTTTGAATTACTATTAAGGGATCCTGTAAATCTATGCTTCAGTAGGAATAGGCATAATGATTGCAGAGTGATTTTAGGAGATGAATTTAATCTATCGCAACTTTAATATGGTAGTGATGTCATTGTTCGACATCAAGCTTCCTGAATTGCCAGTTGATATCCAGGATCCACCATACTCTTTCCCTCTTCCTTCCGTACTCTCCAATATTTCAACTTTAATTGAATATTTAGTAGTCTCAATCACTTTGAGTTTATACAATGTTGACGTTATGATTGCTATAAATATACCATCTGCGACAACATGTAGATGATGATAATGGAGCTTGGTACGAATAACATCCTGTACATGTTCGTTCTAGTATACGATATCCTAGCAAGTACATTGATCTGAAAGATGGTGGTGTCTGATAAAATTTGAAAAAAAAAAGTCTCAAGAATTTAAGAGAAACCTTTAAGGTGATGAAATAAGCTATACAATTTGTATAAGCCACGGTTTGAAACTGATTTAGAATCTTTGATGTGCAGAAACAGCTGTAGCCAATTATGGATCTATGTACAGAATGTAAAAAAGTATTACTTATATATTCTTGAATTTCATCTATTATTTCTATCTTTTAATGTGTAGTAATTACACAGTAGGCCTGTATTTTTATCATGATTGTAAAAGTTCATGTGGTTTAAAAAATTGAGTATTTGTTTTTTCCAAACCAAATAAATTAAAACAGCAAAACTTTTAAGATGATTTTACCATTCAAGTTTTAATTTTTTTTTGTTTGGAAAAAGAAATACTCAATCTTACCTTTTTTTTTATCCTTAACTTTGATAAAGCATTATTAATATATACTTTTTTTAAACATAAATTTTAAAAATAATAAGTACCTTTATTTAATGTTATGGCTTTTGTTTAATATTTGTGCTCTTTCATCGTTTAAGAGTAGCATATCTTAGCATTATTAATATATACTTTTTAAATTAAAATAAATAACATAATTTAAAAAAATAATAATAATAAATACCTTTATTCAATGTTAAGGCTTTTGTTTATTAATGTTTGTGCTCTTTCATCTTTTGAGAGTAGCATATCTCAGTTGTACTGTTGGTAGCCATTGCGTCTGGATTCGACCATTGTTTCCAATGGTGTTGTATGATAAAACATTGGTAGGCTTGGCACCGTATTGACCTCTGTTGGTTAGTGCCCAAAATTTACTTCAAAAAACGTAAAATGAAATAATGAGTTATTATAATTATTGTATAAATTTTGGTACATAATTATAAGCCCCTCCAAATTTCTTTCCCTTTAATATTTTGCATTAATTTTATTTTTAATGTAATGTAATTATGCAGTACCAAAATGGTCTCAAAGCGCTTGAGGAATGGATTTGCTTCTTTCCTAAGGTCCCTCGTGTCTATCTGCAACAGGGGCATGAATTCTTGTATCATTACAATGCAATTCAAGGGACTCTGTAGGATATATGACTAAAAAATAGCTCCACTCCTAAAGCCTTGTAAAAGAGACTTACTTTTTAAAGCATGGGCCGGTCAGGCATACTCCCTCCCACCCCCGACAGGCCAGAGCTCGATGGGCAGTCAGACCACAAAAAAAAAGCCTAATAAATTAAAATGTATATTGAGTTGAGTTTGAGATTATAGTAACAAATGTATTTGATAAATTTTACATTTAAAAGTATATTTCAAGTCTAAGTGTGCCATTTCTGGCCTGTGTTCCCAAAAACTTACTTGATTTAGCACACCCTCCCATCTTAGCCCTCACACCACCCCCCCAGAAAATATATCCTACAACCGCCAATGCCTGTTGTGATGGGTTTGCTTGCTGTAGGATGTGAAGAATATTTTGAACAAATTTTAAAAAGTTTAAAATCATTGTCGCAAGTGATCTTGGGGTTTACTATGGTAAAATTGTGCTTTTAGGCCACAATATTAAATGAATGTGATGACAATAACTCTGGTTGTGTCAGCAAGTTATTGATAATTCAATGACCTCTGGTAGCATCTAATGACAGGAGTTGGTGCTTGTCCATTGCGGTGATTTGTAATGCAATGTAGTTAGATTTATATAGCGCTTTATACCAGTCTCAAAGTGCTTGAGGTGTGGACAGTAATTTTGCTTCTCCCCTAAGGGTCTCTTCATGCCTTAGCTACCCAATAAACCGGTACCAGCTACTCTCGTCTGTCCACAACAACGGGGTAAACCCCCCTCCTACTTGTCTCGTACACTGTGCCTACAGTTTATAGTCCTTATCCGAGAAGACTTGTTTGACCACCAGAACCATAGACAAGCATGCCGTTTGTACCAGCGCCGATATTATGGCCTTAACCGCTCATCCATTTGACACGCCTCTGATCCCACTGGTACCTTACCTGGAGCACTTCTTTTCTACAGTAATTGCTAATTAAAACTTATGTGTACGTGTATACAATACATGCATTTTGCTTATTTTTAGGAGATGGGGAGTTTTCAAAGTTTTCGGTTTAGCATATCCTGGACATCTATACAAAAACAGTATATTGAAAATCATTGAAATCTATCATTTACTTTGGCTTAGAGTATTGGTTTCTCTGCTTACACTCATTGCATTTTTGTTTTGTGATGTCAGAAGTGTCATAGTGATAAATTGTAAACAAATTAATAAGTGAATAAATGAAGTTAATAATTAATAAATGAGCTAATTTATTTTTCCTTTTCTTTTTTGTCTGTTTTTATTCCTTTGTTTATTCAATCTACAGTATCAGTCATTCATTTATTCGTTTATTCATCCATTTATCATTTAATATTGTCATTTATTCTTTCCTTCATTCATTCAATTATTTATTTTATTATTCATTATTTTTGTCTCTATCATTTATTCATTCTCTTCCAGTATTTATTTATGTCCTTTTTCATTGTTTTCTTCAATCATTTAATCATGCATTTAATATTTCAGTTATTTTTAATCATTCATTTATTTTATCAATCATTTAATGATTAATTCCTTCATTCATTCATGCATGTAGTCAGTCAATGCTATTTTAAGCAGTCAACAGAGAAAATTCAATTGAATGCCGACACAGAAATGCCAAAGCAATTTTAAGTTGTCCGGTTGTGTTGACTAGTTGTGTTGAGTACTGTAGTTGCGTTGACTAATTGTGTTGACTAGATGTTGACTACTGTAGTTGTGTTGACTATGTGTTGACTAGTTATGTTGATTTCTGTAGTTGCATTGACTAATTGTGTTGACTAGTTATGTTGATTACTGTAGTTGCGTTGACTAGTTGTGTTGACTAGTTGTGTTGGCTACTGTAGTTGTGTTGACTATGTGTTGACTAGTTGTGTTGACTGTATGTTGACTAGTTGTATTGACTACTGTAGTTGTGTTGACTATGTGTTGACTAGTTGTGTTGACTACTGTAGTTGTGTTTGACTAGTTGTATTGACTAAGTGTGTTGACTACTGTAGTTGGGTTTGACTAGTTGTATTGACTAAGTGTGTTGTGTTGACTAGTTTTCAGTACCTCTTCTTGAATGTAGATTTCAACAAACACACATGTTATCTCTCTCCATTTCATCCATGAATCATTTACACAGATACTTGTAAAATTCATACAGAAATCAGTGGTTTCTCTTTACAACAACAAACATTTATTTCTTCCTTTAACATTTTTTGTACTCAAGAATATTGGCGAACATTAGCTTTTTGTATAACTACAGTAATACATACAATAGCTATGGTTATATTGTGGCTTTAGGGCATCATGTTAAGCAGTCCAGATCCAATATTATCCATTTAGGACAGTGGTTTCAAACCTGGGATTCACACCCCCTCCCCCAAGGGACTGCCAAGTTTGACGGGTCCATGAAAAGTATTGGGTCTTACTAGACTTTTAGACTAATTTCTCATGATTTCATTATTATTTGATGTGAGTTTGCATCAGGAAAATATAGTATAGTGAGTGAGTGAACTTACGAGTTGGAGGTCCCGAAGGGGTCCGCGAATGCAAACAAGTTGGGAACCACTGATTTAGGATATTATTTATAATTGAATATCAATTAACTATCACTAGGAGTTATAGCCAATATACTTAATTATCCATGGAGAATAACATCAGAATTAAAAAGTTGGGTATCTGTTTTTGATAATTTGTTTGCATATATTTTTATAATAAATCTATGTGTGTAATAATACTAAAAATCAGTTAACCTATGACCTAACTTATAAACCGTCTAATGTAATATCTTCCAGTACATTTTTATATAAACTTTGGGCTTCAGACCCTCAAACATTGTATTAAAACAGTCAATTTCTTGTCGCAATTAGGTAATCGAAATTTGCTTATTTTATAGAAAGTAAATGTAGATACTCAATTACATTGAATTATCCCAACACAGCTATTATCTTAAAATGCATAAAGCAGGAAACCAGAGAAAGCACAATAATTAATATCAAGATACTCATCCAACCCAGCCAGAGGCTCAATCCAAACTTCGTCATTAAATTGTAAATTCAGGACAACAACATTAGTGTAGGGTTCTCCTGATTGGCCCAGTCCAGCTGTCATCATCTCACCATTCTTCATGATATTGCTTTGTATGTGAACATTCTGATCTGTTATCTGCGATATGAAACTGAATACATACGTGCCAGGGATTTTGCATACAAATTTGCCAGTTGCAGCATTGTAGTGCTCACCAACATTTGTTAGAATGTTATTGTATTTTATGGGACCAGTGTGTATTGTGCTCCCATTGGTGTGTTCAACAGAGAATGCCAACTTTTGTTGTGTCTCGCCGCGGCTGGATCCTGGAGGACCTTGTACCCCTTTATAGCCTCGAGGTCCTCTTGCCCCTGTTCCTCCTGAACGTCCTGGATATCCTCTGTCACCTTTAGGACCAGGAAGCCCATACCCGCTAAGCCCTACAAGCCCTCTGTCACCTTTAATTCCACCCAGTCCCGGTAAACCCATTTCACCTGGAATCCCTGTAAACCCTCTGTCTCCTTTTTGACCTTTGAAGGCTTCTAGAATGCCTGGAAGCTCTGTTTGACCTGGAAGTCCTTGCTCACCTTTAGGCCCTGGTACTCCTGGCTCACCTTTAGGCCCTGGTACTCCTGGAATTCCTCTAGAACCTTCAAGTCCTCTCTCACCTTGCTGCCCTTTTTGACCTGGAAATGTTCGATCTCGACTCTGTAGAAATCCTGAAGATATCTGTGCCTCTGTAGGAAACCATGAATCACCTTTTGGCCCTGGAGGCCCTTGCTTTCCTGAAAGCCCCCATGGCCCTTGCACTCCAGGGGGCCCCTTCAAGCCTTGGATTCCAGATGGACCATGAACACCAGGCTCTCCTTTCTGGCCTTGGATCCCATCAAGTCCATCAGAGCCTCTGTCACCTTTTTGACCAGGATTGCCTGTATTACCAGGATTGCCTGGGTTACCAGGGTTGCCAGGGTTACCAGGGAGTGCAGTGCAGCAGTCTTTGCAAAGGTTCTCAGCAAATATTTGCTCAAATGAAATAGTTGCCAGGATAATCATGATTTTTAGCAACATCTTGAATCTAAAAAAAGATGGAAAGTGAAATTCCATATTAGAATTTTTTGAATATTTTATAATTATGTTTAATTAATTATAAATACTATATATTATATTTTTAGGCAGTACATTATGAGAAGCAATCAAAATTGCATGTAATAACAGATGGGTATTGCTAAACCCAGCCGGCCTCCAAAAACACACTGTAGGGCCCAACCAAACCACTTTATTGTGATTGATTGTTTAAAGGTTAAAATTGTAAAAGTTCAAATAGTAAGAATTTGGCTAAAGTAGAAGTCTTGATATTTTAAAACAAGTGGCATAAAACAGTATGTCCATAAAATGAATTTAATGTGTATAAAGTTTTGCATAAACCTAATTATCTTTTCGAAATTGCATTAAATTGCTTCTTAACACTTGGGAAAAATGAATTACTCATCCTGTTTGTCTTCCACCTAGAAATAATATACCCTGTCTTTATTTTTCTTTTTGGGAGTATGGAATAGGTCAGTGATCTTTATGATGGGAACGGGAACGTTCTTTCCTTTAATTCATGGCTTGATTTATTTTAACAATATTTTGTGAGGGTGGTCTGTCAGTACATACAATAAAAGAAAAAAGTATAAAACATGAAAATTAACTAGATAACAAATTAATCAAATTAAAGCCAAAAAATAAATAAATAAAATCTGAAAATTTCTTGTTGCTTACAAAAGAGTTGTGTTTTGAATGGAAAAGTTTGGTTGCTGTGATTCCATCCCACTGGAGGAGGACATTGAGTCAGGTTTTAATTGAATGGATTTTAAAGTGAAAGGGCTTCTGATATTTACTGATGAAAGGGATTTTCATGGAATGACAACAAAAACAATTTATCAAATATTTATTTATATATTTGTAGAATCACTTACATCCCAATTAAAATATAGTGATGTTTACTTTCTTTGTTCATTGTAATATATGTATAAGCACTGAAGAAATAATTAAAAATAAAAATAGTGATGAATAATATAAATGAAAATGAGTGGAATTATATTTATTTTTTGCCAATCAAATGTAGTCAAGATATAGTAAAATAATATGAATTGTCTTATGTCCTATTGAAGACTATGTCATATATATAACAATTGTGAATGTAGATGTATACTTTGTAAAAAATGTAGTGCAACAATAAAGAATTTTTTATTTGACTCTGATAGGGTAAAACCAATATGGGGGAGGGGGACCTTAAATTGTAGATAACCAGATCAACCTAGTTTTTATTTTGCTTAATTACTTATTTTAAATTATTTTATTTATTTTTTGTGTAATTGTCCTTGTGTAATTTTTAAAAGAAAACTAAGAATAGAAAAACATCATAACTAACATAACTGTGATATTAAAATCATTATATTAATGTAACTGATGAAAGTGTGGTTCCATAAAATTGCTACACTGTTTCTATAGTGTTTTTACTGCAATTGTTACACTGTGTAGCTTTCTGTGAGGCTATCGGAAATGCTGCCTAAACCAACAATATAGCTTGTAGCGATTGAAACAAAACTATTTGGGCGCCCCCCCCCCCACCATATGGAATTTAAAAAAAAGAAAAAGAAAAAATTGATCGCCCAAAACACCTCAGAGGTATTTTTGGGCGTCTAGAAAACAAACATTTTCGCGGGGACCCTGTACCCCTAGGGTGTTGTATCAATCAGCCCCACTACTTCAGCCCCACTACTTCCTCCCCCCTTTTTGGACATTTCTTGATCCACCCCTATATTGTACTGGGGAAGAAGATTTTATACAATGTGCGCACAATTTGTATATTTTTGTGCAAACCATAATTACAAAAAATGCGACATTTTTGTATTTCTTTTCTTTTTTTTTATCTTTAAAGTTTGAAAACCTGCCTAGTAAAATGAAATAAATTTAAGTTAATAACATACCTTAGTGCTTGGTTCGGCTTTGCTCTTTCTGTAAGTCAGGGATTCGACAGTCTGTTGATCGAGATAATAAGTTTTGATCTTGGTTGTGAAAGGTCTGTGTTCTTTAACAGTAGCTACTGAATTGGCTACTTATATACCGTCATCCATTAAAGCAGTTTCCTGAAAATTTTCCTTAAATATCTTTGCAACCTGTGTTTGAATATTAAAGGGGCTCTGTGTAAAAGTATTCTTCAGTTGGAATACATGTAATGATTGTAGATAAGGAGATGATTTTTAATCTAATGCATCATTAATATAGCAGTGATGTCATTGTTTGGCATCAGGCTTCCTGAATTGATATCCAGGATTCTCTTTTCCAGTTCCTTCCATTCTTCCCATTATTTTAACTTTGATCGATTGTTTATTAGATGTTGGTCACTGGAGTTGACTATATGTATGTTGTTAATAATACTGTCAGATGATAACATCTAACAATAATGAAGCTTGGTACTTGGTACAAACGATCACTTCCTGTAACTTTGATCGATTGTTTATTAGATGTTGGTCACTGGAGTTGACTATATGTATGTTGTTAATAATACTGTCAGATGATAACATCTAACAATAATGAAGCTTGGTACTTGGTACAAACGATCACTTCCTGTACCTTTGATCGATTGTTTATTAGATGTTGGTCACTGGAGTTGACTATATGTATGTTATTAATAATACTGTCAGATGATAACATCTA